>NC_081564.1:38695136-38809221 GCF_022355385.1 Mustela nigripes | reverse complement strand
TGTAATTTCTCTCTGTCAAATAAATAAACAAAATCTTTAAAAAAAAAAAAAAAAGGAAGAAAGAAAGAAAGAGGAAATCAGGTCTGTGTGAGAGCATGGGTGCATATTATTACCATAAAACATTTTTATCCTTAGTTTTTATAGATGTTTTCTCTGAGTACTCATAAAAGGTAATGGGATTCGATTCTCTTTCTTCACTTCTCAAGCATCTTCCTGACTCTGAAAGCTGTCACACAGATGGCAGGTGAATGGTATCTGCCCAGCAAGGAGGCACTGCACTTTTTCACCCCTCCTGTTAACGTGACTCGAATACCTCGCCTTCTCCATTTGGGGCTTGCCACCTGCTCCTCCTCCCAGGTAGCACACTAACCTGACGTCATCCTGGGGGGTGATCAGGTTAGAAGGAGAAAGAGTCCTCAAGCATACATTCTTTCATCTCTCCTTGCAATCTACCTCTCAGAGGTAGACTAAGTAGCTCTCCTACTGGACACGTTGTTTCATCACTATTGTATTTTCCTTTTCTTAGACTCTGTGAATGCTTTTAATGGTTTCCCCCACTCCCACCTCACCAGAGCAGGGATTTTTGTGTTTTCTTTTGAATAGCATGGTATAGTTAATTCTGAGTGCCCCCTGGCATTCTGTAGAAGTGATAAATACTAATGATGAATGAGGAAGTAGGCTCTCATAGCCCTGGGGCTGGCTATAGGAGAATTCAGAATGCGGTGTGGGGTGGGGGGGATAAATCAATTTCTACCACAAAGGCAAGATTTAGCCTCTCATTAGATCCAGCTGCTACATGTGAAAAAGTGTGTTAATAAAATGGCACAGGGGTTTTGTGAGGGGGTGTCAAGCATGTGGACTAGGCTTTCAAGATATATTTTCCATCTTCTTTCCCATTTGGGGTGTTATGATGTAACAGGATTTTGGAATCCAAGCATATGTTGTTTTCTTCCTTTTATGTTTAAACCTCCACTATAATGAATTAACTCTCCCTCCTCAATAACTTTGAGTATTTATTTCTTTTCTATAAAAATGAAGCACTTAGACATATGGTGAAATTTAGGTATATCCCCTTTTATGACTGTTTTCCACTCTATTTGTAGGTGATTTTTGACTCACCTACTAATATGAAGATATTAATTTTGGCAATCAAGGACATTATTAATCTTATACTTTATATAAATATAAACTCTTTGTAAACAAAACTTTCAAAAACACCAAACTTTTAAAAACATTAATTTATAATTTTTTTTTTTTAAGATTTTATTTCTTTGACAGAGAGAGCGAGCGAGCGAGCACAAGCAGGGGGAGTGGGAGAAGTCAAATAAGTCTCCGCACTCCCCATTGTGGGGCTCAATCCCAGGACCCTGAGATCTTGACTGGAGCCAAAGGCAGACACTTAAGCAACTGAGCCACCTGGGGACCCTTATAGTTTTGTTTTAAGAAAGCAAAATATCCCAGATTATCAAGTCATATGCAGTGAGGAATGCAGCAAGTACTAACCACTTTTTTCTCTTTCTAGATTCCATGATAGTTTGGAAAAGAGACATTTCTTTTTTTTTTTACCCAGCATTGGTACTAGTTGATGACATCTCATATCTTAACAATTTAAAAATAATGTAGATTAGGATGGAGCCATGGAATTAAAACTGGGGAGGGAGAGAGGCAGAGGGCAGAGAGCATAGCCACCCATCTGCAGTAAGAAATCTTCAGTGAATGGGTAAAAGAACAGAATGTGAATGCGACATGTTTTACTACCGCTCTTGTTATTTACGTTTGTAATAAAAAGATAAGAGTAGCAACCATAAGGAATAGTAGCATCCATTGCACATGATAATGTTATCTTTTTTTAAGAAAACCCTTGTGGGTGGCTCAGTTGGTAAATCGCCTGCCTTCAGCTCAGGTCATTGATCCTGAGGTCCTGGGATCAAGCCCCTCATCTATTCCTTGCTCAGCGGGAGTCTGCTTCTCCCTCTGCCTGCTGCTCCCCTTGCATGTGCTCTCTCTCTGACGAATAAATAAAATAAAATTAAAAAAGAAAAACAATTGTGAATTTTAGACAGTTTGCCTTTGAATGTGAAAGGCAATAGGTAAAAAATCAACCTGTGGTTTTATTAATCAGGTTCCATTTAACACGATATTTTATTTTCCTTTTGTAGTCTGCTTTGATTTAAAAAAAAAAAAAGTCATGTCATAAAGGAGATGACAAATTCAGTCTGGATGGTGGAGACAATCTGTTCTTAAATTTTAGATCAGATATTGAGTTGTCATTTGAATATATAATGGATAATAGAGGAATTAATACCTACATCATGCACAGAGAAGTTCTGGTGTTACCTACTTCTATAATTTCTCACTTTCAAGAGAGCTGGGTGGAAGGCCTTCCTTCCTTTAGACACTGACCCTGGGGTTCGTAAATTACATTATTTTCTTTATCTCATGATAACTCTGCCTGTAGGGCACATTTAGTGAATCAATTCATCCATCCATTCATTCATATATATATATTTTTTGTTCTTGAAGCCCCTCAAATCTTTTTTTCCTTGTTTCCACCTTTACTGAGATATAATTGATATATGATATAGTACAGGTTTAAGATATATAACATATTGGTTTGATACATTCTATATTGCCACATGATGAGCACCTAGCTTTATCGAACACCTCATCCCATCAATTAAATAAGCCCTCCCCCTTTTTTGGGGGTGGGGGAATATTTAAGATCTACTTTCTTAGCAACCATTCACATTTACTGAATGCTTCCTACCTGTCAAGCTCTGTGGGAGCAGAAGATGTGGAATCAACAGACTGGTATATGCCCCCCAGGGATCTTTCTGTCTATGGAGGGGAAGGTGCAATCAGTGGGTGGGGAGAGAGAAGCCACAATCACTTAAGTGTGGTTACACTGAAGCGTGGAAATCGTTAGCAAATACATACTAGATAGGGCAATTAATGTGGAAGCTGGTTCAAGGAGGTCAAACTTCACTTGAGACTTGAATGATGGGCAAGATGTTGCCTGTGGGGCCCAGAGGCAGAATCTTACAGGAGAGGAGGGATGGCATATGGGCAGCCATGGCTGTGTGAAAAGGCACAGTGTGTTCTGTAGGAAATACCAAATTATGTACAACACGTGGAGGTTCCAAATGAACTCACTTCACTCCAGCCTACATCTCTCTGGGCATGGCTAGAAACAGAGGAAGCGGAAGGCCCTCGGTTGCCTGCTAATAGTCTTGACTTGGCTTCAAACACAACAAATCCTTTTCAGAATTCCTTTCCTGGGATTGTCATTTTGGATCAGGAATATGGCATGGAGAACACTAGAAAATGGCTCCTTTTGTTTTGTTTCAGGGACACAGGTTTTCTTTCCCAGATCCACATTTCCTCCCTCCCTCAGTGTGTCTGGTAGCCCAGAGAAAGTCCCCGCATCAGCCTTTCTTCATAAGTGATCACTCTTGCCTGAACAGGCCATTCCACCATCTGCCCTGCCGCCCTCCACTAGCGCATACCCCCCTCAGCCACCGGCCGTCACTCCCTTCTCCACAAGACCTCACTTCTGTCCACGTCTAAGCTCCCCACACATGGCTTCACCCTTTGCCCTCTTCCTTCTGGCCCCTCTCGGACACACGGCACTGCGGTACCTCCCACCACACACTGAATACTCAGAGGGTCTCTCCACCCCACATGTGAGCCTTGGTAATGTCCTTCTCCTTATGTTACCAGCTCATTAGGAGTCATCTTTCATTTCCCAAGTATCACCTTGTGTTAGCTTCCTAAGGCTGCTGCTTCAATGACCACAAACTTAGTGGCTTAGAACAACTCACACTTATTCTCTCCCAGTTCTGGAGCCAGAAGTCCAAAATTGGTTCACTGAGCTGAGACCAGGTTCTTGGCAGGGCTGAGCTCCCTCTGGAAGCTCTAGGGGAGAACCCATTTCATTGCCTTTCCACCTTCTAGAAATGCAATCTTTGCATTACTCAGCTCAATGCCCTCTCCTCTGTCCTTAAAACCAGCAGCATAGCACCTTCAAATCTCTCTTCTGCTTCTGTGGTCGTGTGGCCTTCTTCTGTGGTCAGGTCTCTCTTTCCTCCCTCCTATAAGGATACTTACGATTACATTAGGGCCTACCCAGATATGCCAGGATGATCTCCGCTTCCCAACTCCCTTGACTAATCACATCTGCAAAGCCACATCTGTCATAGAAGGTAACATTCATAACTTTCTGGGATTGAGATATAGCCATATTTGGGCTGTTTTGCCCAGATACCTCAACCACTGACATTGTCATCACATTGAGTACTTACTCTGGTAAGCGAGGCACCATTATTATTATTTTTTTAAGATTTTATTTATTTATTTGACAGAGAGATCACAGTAGGCAGAGAGGCAGGCAGAGAGAGAGAGAGGAGGAAGCAGGCTCCCTGCTGAGCAGAGAGCCCAATGTGGGGCTTGATCCCAGGACCCTGAGACCATGACCTGAGTTGAAGGCAGAGGCTTAACCCACTGAACCACCCAGGCACCCCGTGAGGTACCATTATTATCTGTGTTTTACAGATGAAGAAATTGAGGCCCAGAAAGGCCCAGGACACACAGATAGAGACATGGTAGGAAGCGGGTTCAAACCCAAGCCTGCCCAATCTGAAGGCATTTGCTGTACACACAATACTGAATCACCTCTCCCATTTTGGGACTGTGTGTGTCCGTGTGGTGGTTTGGATCCCAAACCACCACAAAATGGATTGTTTCCCAGATACTGATATGTTCTCTCTCGAGCTATGCTTCTGGATATTTCTTCCACAGAGAGTACTGCTAATTAAGCAGCTGAGCAGTAACGAGAAGAAATGGGCTTTTCCCATGAAGGACCAGCAGAAGCCCCCTAAGTAGTCTGCCATCAGGCTTTCAGGGACAAGCATTAAGGCACAACTGAGCTCAGGAAAAAGCTCCATCAGAAGAGTAATCATGGAGCCGGACCAGAAAAACGTCCATGTTGAAAAGGACAAGGGACTACTGTGAAGAAAAATAATGCATTGAAACAAAGTTCTTCACATTAGGATATAGCTCATTGCATCACATTTATTTATCTTTCTGAATATTTTTATGGCCTGTAATAAAAACATTAAAATAGCCCAAAATGGGGCACCTGGGTGGCTTTGTCAGCTAAGGGTCTGACTCTTGATTTTGGCTCATGTCATGATCTCCAGGTCGAGAGATTGAGCCCCGCATGGGACTCTGTGCTGGGTGTGAAGCCTGCTTTGGATTCTCTCTCCCCTTCTGCCCCTCCCCATACTTTTCCTCTCTCCCTAAAAAAAAAAAAAAAGCCCCCCAGAAAAGGACAATGGAAATGAAACAGAAATAAGAAGCCCAGTTATTCTCATTATGGAGAGAGTAAGAAAGGCAGAAAACCCTGCAGACATAGAGCCTGTAGAAAAAAGCTGGAGAATAAAGAATATGGTGCAAAGAAAGTTACTTTCAGATTAACAATAAGGAAAAAGTACATTCAGAGCAGACTACTGGAGGTTGGAAAGCCAATGAACAATCCATAATTCATTTCTAAGCTTAAAATGTTTTCTCACTTGAAGCAGGCAGTTGACTGTGTGCAGAATAGAAAAAGCTGGCCCCTAGGATCAGAGTGAGGGGCCTGCACCTTAATATCGGACTCATTTATGACAATTGGAGCCTTGGTGGTCTTATTTATAAAATGGGAATAAGAACAAGAAGACTGAAGAATTTATGAGAACTGCGTTAGCACAGTGCTTTGTGGGAATGAGGAACATAAAGAATCATTTGCAGTTGGTTTCTGCAACCTCATCGGAACAAAAGGTAATGAAGCTTGTTAAGGAGCCCAAGGATCTATTCATGCATTCAGATGGAATTGACTTTGCACTTGTTCATGGCCACAGCTGTGACAACGAGGCTGGATATCCACCTTCACAGAACTGATAGGCTAGTGGAATAGGCAATCCTACATAAAACAGTAGAAGCATGATAGGGAAATAATGGGTGCTAAGAGAATTATTGGGAGAGGGGATGGGGCTCAAATTTGGCCAGTCAGGAAGGGCTTCCTGGAGGAGGTGTCATCTCAGACCAGATAAGAAAGTTGAAAAGGTGCTAATAGAGAAGAAAGAAGTTTGAGCTGGATGGACAGAAGAGACAAAAGAGGAAGCAGCTCATGCAAAGGCCCTGGTCAGGAGAACACAGCCCCTATGAGAAAGGTAAAAGTAGATCAGTATGGCTGAAGTGCAGAGTCAACAGAGGGTATATGAAGAAGCAAGGCTATGAAGGAAAAAGTTCCCCAATTCTGTCCAACCCTGTAAGTCCTGGTAAGGAGTTTGGATTTTGGCCCACAGGTAAGGAGGGGCCATTGAAGGATCTATAAGCAGAAGATTTAGTGATTCACTTTGTATTTTAGAAAGATGGTTTGATCTAGAATATATAAATGAATGAATGAAGGGAAAACTAGAGGCAGGGAGACCCCTTAGGAGATATTTGTAAGCATCTAGGTGAGAAACTATTAGGCTTCACTAGGAGAGTGGCAGAGAGAATGGAGAGAAGTGAATAGAAATAAAATTTCTAGGACTTGGGGATCCATCCATCCATCCATCCATCCATCCATCCGTTCATTCATTCAACCAACTTTTGTGAGTCTACCTTGGAGATATGATGGTGAGGTAGGGAGAAAAATCAGTTTTCCCCTGTGTTTCTGGGTTGAAAATAACGAGAGGTGCTTTTTACAAGGGTAGGAAACACAGAGTCAGGAGGCTTGTAGGAAAGACATTGAGCCCAGTTTTAGAGATAATGGGTTTGGAGTAATGCTTTTATTTTTATAACACAGCTATCCTGGGGTCCCCCAGGCAGTGAGCATAAATGAGGTAATGTTAACGATTAATAACCAAGTCTGTTGATATTTTAGTCCTCGCTCATCTTTGCTCCTCCTCCACTTAATCCGGATTGTCCCCAAGAATGGGTTTCATGTGTATTTGGGAACAAATCTGTTGGCTGCCTCCTGCTCAGCCTTCCTTGCCACAGTGCCAAGAACTTCTCATGATGGTGGGCCATCTGCGACAAGGCTGCTGCTCGGTTGCAAGCGTCCCCAGTAGGTGGCTGCTCTGTGTTCTTTGCTAAGTGCATAGGTGTGTGTGTGTGCATGCCTGGGGAAGGTGGTGGTGCTGTTTTCACTAGATTTTCTCCCTAATAAATTCACAAGCACATAGAGATAGCATGTGAGTCTGTAAATAACACATGCCTTGCAGTTGGCATCGCTAAGAATGTCTGAAAGGACTAACAACTTTGCATCTCATCTAGAAGCACCAGTGGGTTGACCACTGTAGAAGAAGAATCACAAAAAGGATGCCGGTCAGCCTTGCACCTTTTCATCGCCAGGTTGGTTTTAGATAGCAATTGTGGATAAAAAGGTGTGCTGGTATAAAAGTTTTTATAGTTTACGAATGACAGGGGATAGGAAAAAACAACTTGGTCGTTGCAAACGTTTGCTTTCTGGTTTGTTTCTTCCAGCTTTAAAAGAGATATGGTGCAATGCCTAGGTTCTGGGCCAGTGATAACTGACGAGAAGAGGAATGGGGAACATACCAGAATTAAGGAAGCAAAACAGTGCATGAAGCAGTCAAGAATGGCCTGTGTGAGGGGGAAAGGGGGAAAAGAGGAAGAGAAAATGAACACCTTAAGAATCCCCCCCAAATCCACCATATTTGAGCTTCCAACAGAGTTCTGCAGAGAATAACCATGAAATTGAAAACGTATTTTATAACTTTGAAGGGTAAAGAGTAACCTATGTCTGTCTTGGTGATCTTAAAAATGAACTGTGATAGACCAAAATGCCACATTCCTACTCCTCCTAGGTTTACCAAATTTGAGGCTTTTCAAAAGAAATGCCTCAAATTTGTAGGTGAAAGACGGGTGATCAGTAAGGGGAACTAAGCCATGAGTAGTAGCCAGAAAATCATGCTCGAACTTAGCATCCTGTTAAACTTCAAGGGAGAACAGACACTGGGCACATTCTAAAGGGAGGAAGGATGAAAGTTCTTCATTTTCTTTTCTTTTCTTCTTTTCTTTAAAAGATTGTATTTACTTATTTGAAAGAGAAAGAGATCACAAGTAGGCAGAGAAGCAGGCAGAGAGAGAGGGTGGGGAAGCAGGTCCCCTGCCAAGCACAGAGCCCAATGCGGGACTCAGTCCCAGAACCCTGAGATCATGACCTGAGCTCAAGGCAGAGGCTTAACCCACTGAGCCACCCAGGTGCCCCAAAAGCTCTTTATTTTCTATAAAAGTCTGATTGTGATGTTTAAAGATTTCCACGAAACAAAAATATCCGGTGCCCACAGCTCATTTCCCACGCGTAAAAACAGAACGGGAAGATTAGACAGTAGGAATAATAAGAAACACTTCCTTTTCATTTCTCCAAAATTTCCCACATACTTGGCTGTTTTGCATAGAACTTCTGAAATCTCTTTTGAGGTCACCTACTTTGAGAGAATAGAGTCGTGGATTTTTCAGGTGACATGGCAGGGAGCCCAGGAAACATAAATCTTAATCGCATTTTTCATTTTTGTTATTCTTATAATAAAGAAAAGAGTGTTTCTTCCCCATCTTGCCATAAGTTTTTCCTAGTTTCTGCTGTGAACTGAATAAAATAAAAATCCCTGTGTTAAACACTGAAAAACTGTATCACAAAGAGCTAAGCCAACCAATAATTGTTTTATTCCTTATTTTTGCTACATGGTAGCCAGGGTAGCAATGAAAGTCTCAGAAAGGTCTGACGGTTTGTAGTCCCCTGAACTTTAGTGGACAAACAAGTACATTTCCACATGACCCAAATCACCGAAGCCGTGGTAAATCAAGAAAGTAATAATAATGAAAATTCACATTACCGGTATACTGCTGTTTTAAAAATACAATCTTACAAAATAAAACCCACCTAACCCAAAGCTGTGGAATAATTTTAGCAATTGAAAATTACTACCTTCTCAAGAATAACATGTACTTAGAAACAAAATGACTCAGAAACCAACATGATGTATGTATGCTGCTTTCTCTAGAGCACATTCAACATCAATTTACAATATATCATGCCAAATATATTCAATAAGCTGTGCTTAAATAATTTTGTCGGTCTTTGCTGCATCTAAATATTCTGCCATTTAAGTAAATTCCTTTTGCATTATAGATGATAAAAATATTATTACAGAGATGCCACTCTTACGAAAAGCTGGATTTCTCCCTTAGCCCCTCAGTACCACAAGCAGCCTAATTAAAAAAAAAAAAAAAAGGTGCATTGGGGGTACTCTTCCTAAAACTGTTCATCCCAAATCCACATACATCGTGAAACATGAAATTAACTCCAGCACGTTAAAAGAAAAATTACAGATTAGCACAGAAATCAAACACAAAGAGAGACTATTCATTTTCTTTTCCATCGCCCAGAATTGCCATTAGCTTACCTTATTAGCTGAAATGCCAAACAGAATGTCTTTATGGAAAATTAAGTTCATTATTCATCTCAGCTTTGATTTGGTATAGTGCAGCTGAGAGCATTTAGCTTCTCTCTATGATTTGCCGAAGCAAAGTGGGTGAGTAAGGCAGTAAACACAGAACTTGGGAGGTGGGGAGTGGTTGGCCATGGCTCACAACTCTAGACTTGCAACTTTACATTTTCATTCATAGGAAGATACTTAATGAAATCGGATCTTATAACTGCAGAAGAACACTGAAGGAAATAGTGCAGGTTTTTTTTAAAGCCCATGCAGTTTTGCATCACTGTTGTAGTTAGAGTCTTGCATCCTCACTGTTCCAGCAAAATTACATTGCTCTCTTTCATTAGCTCAGTAGATTCTTAGGCTATTGATTGACTTTGCAGTACACACGCTGGATAATGTATGTTCTGTCAAGGGGAGATACACGTGGGGGAGTGATCTCTGCAATTTTCTAAAAAAGAATACCTGGTTGTCTGACTAGAGATGGAAAGACAGATGCATTTTACGGTTTTGATGATAAGTGTGCAGCTACACATAAATTGGATACAACATTCTAGTAGCTAATGGAGAGAGAGACTTTAGGGTTCCCTTTAGGGTTCCAATAGGAAAATAACAATAGGCATCTGTCCTCTGGACATCAAATTCACTTAAAAAATAAGTCATGTTCTGGGGCACCTGGGTGGCTCAGTGGGTTAAAGCCTCTGCCTTCGGCTCAGGTCATGATCCCAAGGTCCTGGGATTGAGCCCCTCAATCGGGCTCTCTGCTCAGCAGGGGGCCTGCCCCCCCACCCTCCCACCCCTGCCTGCCTCTCTGCTTACTTGTGATCTCTGTCAGATAAATAAATAAAATCTAAAAAAAAAATTATTAAAAAATAAGTCATGTTCTTTAATAATCCATTTATTTTCTTTAAACGAAGTAAGCTTGTTTTAGAAACCTTTGGGCAAACACTTTTTCTTTCTTAAAAAATGAGTTCCGTAGAAAACATCCCAGAAAAATCTCATTTAGTTCAAGCATGATGTCCTCTCCCAGGTGTTTCACTTACGGAATTTGAGCAGGCAGCATTTATTGAAATCCACCTTTACCAAGTAAAATGTGCAGTCATAACAATGAGATAAGTCCAATATTATCAACAGACAAGGACCTTGTGACTGAGCAAAGATATTTTAGCTTAAGGTCTTTTAAACCTTTCTGGTTTTTGTCACATTGCAAGGCCAGACCCTAAAACTTTCCTCTCCTCAATTAATAAGAACATGGCTTCCTCCAATGAAAAAGTATAAAGAAAAAGCAATATTAAGTGATTGATTTGCTTCAAAATGTTAAATAGAGCTACTATATGACTCAGCAATTCCACTCTTACTCATATATCCAGGAGAAATAAAAACATGTATCCACAGAAAGCCTTGTACACCATTATTCACAATAGCCAAGAAATGGAAACAACCCTACTTTCCATCAGATGATTAATGGTTGTAAAAATCCAGTTTATCCAGAGTGCCTGGATGGTACAGTGGGTTAAGCATCTGACTGTTGGTTTTGGCTGAGGTCATGATCTCAGGGTTTTGGGACTCAGCCGTGCATTGTGTCTAGGTCTGTGCTCAGTGGGGAATCTGCTCGAGATTCTCTCTTTTCCTCTGCCCCTCCCCTCTGTGCTTGCACATACGCTCTCTCTCTTTCTAAAATAAATAAGTCTTAAAAAATATGGAATATCCATACAATGGAATATTATTTGGCATTGAAAATAAATTAATATACACTATAGAGTATTATGCCTCCATCAGAAAGGACGAATACCCAACTTTTGTAGCAACATGGATGGGACTGGAAGAGATTATGCTGAGTGAAATAAGTCAAGCAGAGAGAGTCAATTATCATATGGTTTCACTTATTTGTGGAGCATAACAAATAGCATGGAGGACATGGAGAGTTAAAGAGGAGAAGGAAGTTGGGGGAAATTGGAAGGGGAGGTGAACCATGAGAGACTATGGACTCTGAAAAAGAATCTGAGGGTTTTGAAGTGGCGGGGGGGGTGGTGGAAGGTTGGGGTACCACGTGGTGGGTATTATAGAGGGCACGGATTGCATGGAGCACTGGGTGTGGTGAAAAATAATGAATACTGTTATGCTGAAAGTAAATAAAAAATAAATTAAAAAAATAAAAATAAAAAATAAAAAAATTTAAAAAATAAATAAAGTATCGATACCTGCTATAACATGCATGAATCTTGAAAACAGCATGCTCCTTGAAAAAGTCAGTGACCAAAGATCACATATTGTCTGATACCATTGATATGAAATGCCCAGAATAGGCAGAATCTATGGAGATAGCAAGGAGGTTAGAGGTTACCCTGGGCACAGGGTAGCAGTGAGAATGCTAATGAATAAAAAGTTTCTTACTGAGATGATGAAAATGGTCATGTTAGTTGTAGTGATGTTTGCACAATTCTGTGAATATACTGAAACCATTTAATTGTGTATTTTAGATAAGGGAATCTTATGGTTGGTAAATTATATCTCCAATACACATATTAATAAAATTATTAACTTGTCATGGGAACACTCCCATGTAGTGTTTGTAATGATAAAAATCAGTTATATAAAATAAATTCTGCAGAAGGTAGATAGGGAGGATCTTGGAGAGTGTGAGGATGATACCAAACATGGGAAACCCTTGGGGACCCATGAGCCACAGACACATTCAAAAGAGCCCTTTGTGCTGGTGTTTAGTCATAGTTGGTGCTCAATAAAGAAAAAAAAAAAAAAACCCAAACCCAAATCAGACAGAGTGAGAACAGGAGGAAAACACAAAGGGGAATGACAATCAAGGAAGAGAAGGAGAAAGAGAAGAAAGAGAAAAAAATAATAAGGGGCAGGCTTGTTTTTGATTGCTAAGGGCAGATGATTGAAGAGAGAAAGTAGGATCACAAACCTTAATTCTGTTGATATAATATCGAATGATCTAGTTGAGAACAAAAATAAGAAAGCCCTTAAACAAATCGAGAGCTTGTACAAGGATGGTTTTAAAGCATTCATATTAAAGGAGCTTGTTACAGACATGAGAGATGGGTTCACCATCAAGGACGAATACAGGCAAGTGATGAGTGTCTGTAAGAATTGCAGCAAGAGGGCTAAAGCAAAAATAAAGCGAAGTTCATAAGTTGAAAAAAAAAAAAGAAAGAAAAGAAAAAAAAACATTAAAAGGAATAAAAAAAATAGCCAAGGACAGTTTAAAAAAGAGTCCTTTTAAAAAGATGTAAATTGGAACAAATAGAAGAACAAGGATAATCCCAAGGCTTGGTCCAGATGGTATAACGGTGTAACAGATGATGATGAAGGAGGAGGAAGGGGAGGAGGGGCAGTGGGGGGGTAGGGGAGAGGGAAGAGGACAAAACACTAAGCTCTGAAATGCTCTCATTTTCTCTATCAAAGAAAATGATCTACAAGATGGAAAGTGTAGAAGAAGAAACATGGTGAAGAGAGTTTGGATTCTAGAAAAATCTATTGTATGCGGACAACTCATAACATTATATTTTCATTCCAGATTGCCCACAGGAGCTTCAGGTACTTGACAACTTCCCTTAGATACCTCACAGCACTTCCTCTAGAGCAGCGCCCACCAAATCAAGTTCACTTTCTTTCTCCCTCCTCCCCTGCCCATTCCTGACTGCGGCTCTTCCAGAGCTCCCCACTTCAGTGAATGGAAGCCCCATCCTTCATGCAAGTCAGAAACATAGGTCTCACCCTGGACACTTCCCTCTCCCTCTGCATCAGCAAGTCCTGCAGATCTGGAATCTCTGGACACTATCCCATCTGCCTCAATAGCAACATCACCACCCTAGTCCATCCACCATTGTCTTGCATCTGGAACCCCCTATTTACCTTTTGTTTCTTCTTCTGCTTTACTTTGTCTTTTCACTCCATCGAAAGGGATATTTTCAGAAGGCAAAGTGGATATCAGTTTTCCCTATATCTACCCCCTACACACAAAAGCAAGGATATGAAGATCCAGATTTTAAACCTGACCCCTAAGGCCCTGAGTGATCTAGTCCTGCCTCTCTTCTCAGACTCATCTTGCACCATCTTCGTGATGAAGCCACACTAGATTTTTCTCTGACCCTTTGTTTTTTCTTGCCCTTGCATGATTCCCTTGGCTCATTGTCTCATTTACTCTTGCCCTTCCTTCAGACTTAATCTCAACCATTACTTCCTAGGAAATGCTTCCTTGAACTTCTTAAGTTAATATGTTATTAGAGTGTCATAATCTTCTTCATAGGTATTGAGCAAAGTGGTCACTTGGGATAGTTTTGTACTCGTGAACAGTAGGCTTGGAAGGTGTGAGGGCCACTACACGCTTGGCACCTTTGAAGAGACTTGCCTGGGTTGAGTCTCTTAGTTAAATGAACTATGGAGAGACCTGCCTCTCCATTGGTCACTCTTCTAATAAGGCAAGTATGGAGAATGCACTGTATGGAGGAAAGGCAGGGAATAAACATTCTGGGCTCAGGGGCCCAGCAGTCTGATCTTAGGTGCAAGACGTTTATACAGGATTAAGAAATACAGTTGCCCATTCCCTAGAATTCATAGTGGCTCTAGTCCTGCAGGGAGCTGAATTCAGCCAATTCCTCCCAGTAAAGAAAAGGACAGCCCTGATGGCAGACAAGGGAGAGCTCCCACCAGTTCAATAATAGCCCTCACCATGTTAGTAAATTTCAGTTTATTATTTTAGTAATATTTACGTCCCACTGACAGAAAATAAGGAGCATGAAAGGACGAATCATGTTTGTTTCTGATCATCATTGTACCCTTTGCAACTACACAGGGCCTAGCAATAGTAGCCATTTAATAAACATATATTTTTTTTTGGAATGAGTGAAGGAAAAAGCTCTGAAATTGGCAGGCTGTGGTGAGAGGGTAATGACAGTATAATTGCTACTAGCAAAATAATTTGAAGCATGTGCTCTGTGTTGGGAGTCAGGGCTATTCTTGTTTATAAAATCTGACCATTCTCTCTTTCCCTGGTCAAATGTCTGTCCTGGCACTCCTACATGGTAGCTCCACTATTAGTCTAACACATACATTTTGCTTAGAAAATTAGCATGCAGGATGTTAATTTAAGATATCATAAGATTTATTAGATTGATAAATTAAAAGATTAATTAATTTTATCAATAAAATCACTTACTTTTTTTAAAAAGGACACACCTATAAACACTAAGCTTAAGTTTTTGTGCCCACACAAATGATATATATATATATATATATCTTTAAAGATTTTATTTATTTATTTGATAGAGATCACAAGTAGGCAGAGAGGCAGGCAGAAAGAGAGAGGGGGAAGCAGGCTCCCCACTGAGCAGAGAGCCCGATGTGGGGCTCGATCCCAGGACCCTGGGATCATGACCTGAGCCGAAGGCAGAGGCTTAACCCACTGAGCCACCCAGGCGCCCCACAAATGATATTTTTATGTACTCAAGGAACTTTTGGTAGGATTCCATAATCAAGGTGGCTAATCTAAAAGATTGTTAAGGGAAATACAGTAGCAAAAGACAAAGACGGACGAGGCTTTTGAATTATCCGAAAGATAACAGCTTGATAGGCTTGAATTTATAATGAATTTATAATGCAGCATCATCCTAGAATAGGCTGTTAAATCGAAGGCCTCCGAGCACAAGGAAAAGCAGCCTGGGATTATGAAGAGGTAGGATGCTAGACTCACTGTGCTTTGTTTTTATTTATTTTTATTTTTGAAAACATTTTATTGATTTATTAGGGGGTGAGCAAGAGAGAGTGAGAGGGAGAGAGATAGAACACAAGCTGGGGTGGGCAGAAGGAGAGGGAGAAGCGGACTCCCCACTGAGCAGGGAGCCAGCGTGGGGCTCAATTCTGCCACTCCAGAATCATGACCTAAGTGGAATGCAGACACTTTAAGGGACTGAGCCACCCAGGAACCCTTGTTTTTGTTTTTAGTTTAGAAAATCAACTTGGTTGATAAGTAAACACATGCTTTGAGCTTTCTTATGCAAAGGCATCTTTGCAGGAAGAAAAGAGAGGGAAAATATTTCTTAGTTTTAACAGGACTGGTTTTCACAGAAATTGAATTTTTTCCCTTTTCCTCCTGGCATCAACAAAAAAATACAACAAAATGAAGACAAGCCCACAGATCACATTTTCAGCAAAACCAGCAGAAAATCCACAAACTCCAAAGTTAGAGTCCAGCAAAAAGCCAAGGAGGGAAGTTATAATAATGTGGTAGGTAAATAAGAGGTACAGAGGGGACCTACCTGTAACAGAGCTCAGGAAGTTCTGTCAAACAAACAGTCTCCCGTAGTAAGGACCTCAGTCTGGAAGGGAAGAGCTGTGGAAAAGTCTGGGACTAATGTTGGTGGTGGAGAGCAAGTAGGCAAATCTCATTAAGGGCCAAAACAATTCTTTCTAAAAAATGACTGTATCATTTGTGTTCCCCATGTGACAGGCAGCCTGGGAGGTTATCCATGAAGTAATTGAGGGAGAAAAGAACTAGGTTTGGTCTGAGAGTCAGAGGATATGGGACTATGTAGATTCATCAGATTATAAAGAAACAATTTGTAACTGTAGCAACAGGAAAGGAAGCCCTTGATTCTTGGGAAACTACTGCCCACCATTCTCTCCACAGGAACCTTCTGATTCTCCAGAAAAATACAACTCACTCAATTAGGAGTAACATAAAAGGAATACACATACAGGTACTTTAAAGAATATAAGAAAGGGTGGCCGCAGGTATCTTGTAAATAGTAAACATGCACTGGGAAAATGTGTGCCATAAAGCTTAACCCCAAATCAAAACAATAATTAATGAAGCAGTTACAGCTATTAAAAAGATCACGAAGAAGAATGATAAGAACTCAGGAAAGAAGTGAAAACACAACAAAAGGTTGTTGGTCGGCAGCTGGAGGACGAGAAGTAGGAACTGGCAGACTTGAAGGAAAGGAAGGGAAGGCAAGGACATAAAAGATGAAAATGAAAAAGAGCAAAGAAATAAATGGTGCAGAGAGAAAAAGAGAAGGATGAGGGAAACAAGGAATTATATCCAACATAAGCATAGCTGTGATTCTGAAGGAGAAAATCAAAGCTATAGTGTAGAATAATTTCTTAAAACAATTCAATAAAGCTTTTCTGAAATTAAAAAAGGCCCAAATCTATTTAATGAAAAGTTACCCATTTTATTAGTGAAAAGCCATCAGAATGGTCAAACACAAAGACATGGCTTAGAAAAACTATTGGAAAGAACCCTTTGGCAAAAAGCTAAAATCAGGTTAAGGGAGAGAAAATGAGGTTGACATCAGATAACCACAGAAACTCCTAACCTCAGCACACAGCAGAGCAACACCTTTGAGATACCAAGCCCAGAGAGGGGGAGTCAAGGATTTTCTATCTAGTTAAGCTCTCCTTCAAGTTTAAAGAGTCAAGTAAAAAGATAGCTTTGAACATGTGAAAAGTTGGGTTATATTGCTCAAATGAACCTTTCTAGAGGAAAATAATAGAGGTCAAGCTATATACAGGCTTGATGCAAACAGAAAAATGTCAGCAAAGAACCAGTGGCCAACACTCCCATGTTCATTGCAGCATTATCTACAATTGCCAACATATGGAAACAACCCAAATGTCCATTGATGGATGGATGGAAGAAGATGAGGTACATATACAATGGAATATTATTTGGCATAAAAATAAATTGCCATTTTAAAAGGCATAAAAATCTTGCATTTGTGACAGTATGGATGGATTTTGAGGCATTATGCTAAGTGAAATAAGTCAGACAGAGAACGGCAAACACTGCATGATCTCACTTATATGTGGAATCTAAAAACCCCATAGAACATAAGCAAGCTCGTGGATACAGAGAACAGATTGGCAGTTGCCAGAGGTGGAGAATTGGGGGTGGATGCAACTGTAGAAGATCAAATGCACAAACTTCCAGTTATAAAGTAAATAAGCCCTGGGGATGTAAGGTACAGCATGGTAACCATAGTTAATAATACTGCATTGCATATTTGAAAGTTAAGAACTTTTAAAAAGTTGCTAAGAACTCTTGCTCATCACAAGAAAAAAATTTTTTTGTAATCATGTATGGTGATGAATGTTAATCAGACTTATTGGGGTGATCATTTCATAATATATATAAATATCAAATTGTTGGGGCACCTGGGTGATTAAAGCCTCTGCCTTCAGCTCAGGTCATGATCCCAGGGTCCTGGTATTGATCCCCGCATCGGGCTCTCTGCTCAGTGGGAAGCCTGCTTCCCTTCCTCTCTCTCTGCCTGCCTCTCTGCCTACTTGTGATCTCTGTCTGTCAAATAAATAAATAAAAATTAAAAAAAAATTTTTAAAAATATCAAATTTTTATGTCTTATACCTGAAACAAATTTAGTGTTAAATGTCAATTATGCATAATCATATAATATTAACTGGCCGAACATAGTTTAATACATTTTAGAAGAGGTTTATCATCTTCTTTATGGATTTAAAAGGATTGATCCAACATTTCACAAAGTTCCTCTGAGCTACATATCTGTTAGATACACTTTAAGAGTTCTTTTCTATTTCTAATTTGTCACGATTTTTAATTAAATCATTCATAGCTGTTCAATATTACAAAATATCTTTCTTATGTATGTTGTTAAGATAGTCATGGATTTTCTCCTTTAGTTTTCTAATGCTGTGAATTATGTATCTTTAATAATGTTATGCCTTCCTTTCATTATGAAATAAATCCCATCTGGCCATGTTATTTTAAATTATTTACAATTATTTAATTTTATTGATATACTTACTAAGAATTTTTGCATTAGGGGTACCTAGGTGGCTCAGTTGGTTAAGCAGATGTCTGACTCTTGGTTTTGGCTCAGGTCATGATCTCATGGGTCATGGGATCAAGCCCTGTGTCCAGCTCTGTGCTCAGTGGAGAGTCTGCTTGGAGATTCTCTCCCTCTCCTCTGCCCCCAACCCCCACTCTCTCTCTGTCAAATGAATAAATGAATCTTTAAAATTTTTCTAAAAATAAAAGAACTTTTGCATCAGATTTGTGAAAAAAATGCATTAAAATTTTCCTTTTCCAAACTGCCCTTGTCTAAGGTTATATAAATCCTAAGTGAATTTGGCATCTTTTTTGTTCAGATCTCTAAAAGAACTTTTGTATGACAGAGATTACATCTTCCTTGCAAATTTCCTAGAACTCTTTGGGTCTAGTATATTTTCTGAGTAAGTTTTATTTATTTATTTATTTATTTATTTATGTTCAGTTAGCCACTGCATGATATATCATTAGTTTTTGATGTAGTGTTCAATGATTCATTAGTTACATATAACACCCAGTGCTCATCACAGCCTGTGCCTTCCTCAATACCCATCACCTGTTACCTCTTCTGCTCGACCCTCCTCCCCTCTGAAACCCTCAGATTGTTTCCCAGAGTCCATAGTCCCTCATGGTTCATCTCCCTCGCTGATTGATTGATTTCTGTCTTCCCTCTCTCCTTCCTGAGCAGAGAGCCCAATGCGGGGCTTGATCCCGGGACTTGAGATCATGACCTGAGCTGCAGGCAGAGGCTTAACCCACTGAGCCACCCAGGCGCCCCTCCCTCCCTGATTTCTACCCCTTCACATTTCCCTTACTTCCCCTACGGTCCTTCATGCAATTGTATGTGTTTTACATATGAGTGAAACTATGTAATAATTGTCTTTCTCTGCTTGACTTACTTCATTTAGCATAATCCCCTCCAGTTCCATCTACTTCAAAGCAAATGGTGGGTAAATTCTAACTGAATGCGTCAATTTCTTAAATTGTCATGGGTACGGTTTATTTCCTTCTTCCTTTCCTCCCTTTCTTCCTCTGTCTGTCCCTCCCTCCCTCTCTCTTTCTGTCTCTCCTTCCTTCCTTCTTTGTTTTTTATACCAGGGAAAAGGATGGTCTCTTTAAGAAATGACATGGAGAGAACTGGACAGCCGCATGCAAAAGAATGACATTGAACCATTGTCTTACAACATATACAAAAATCAATTCAAAA
Organism: Mustela nigripes; assembly: GCF_022355385.1. Lineage (NCBI taxonomy): Eukaryota > Metazoa > Chordata > Mammalia > Carnivora > Mustelidae > Mustela > Mustela nigripes. The sequence goes on along the minus strand of NC_081564.1, from coordinate 38,789,699 downwards.
TTGATTAAAGATTTCACATATCAATGTCTACTTAAATTTAATATCCTATCTTTTCATGCAAACCGTGAGAACCTTGAGCAATGTAATTCCATTTATACCCCATCCTTTATGCTATTATCATATATTTTACCTCTAAATATATCATAAGCCCCACAATAAAATGTTATAATTTTTACTTTAAACTATCATTTGCGTTTTGATGGAGTTAAGAAATGCACAGGGTAACTTTCATATTTATACACCTAATGGTTTGTTTCTATCACATTTTGAAGAATTTAATATTCTAAGAAATTAATCACTTAAGTTTTTCATACATTGGTATGAAGTCTGTTTCTCTTCTATTCATGTGATAGCTTTAATATCTACGGTATATTTGTCCTTGTTCTTTTCTACATTCCTATTAGTGTTTGTGTGATGCTTTCTTTTTTTCTGCTTGGTGAGTTTATTTAGAGGTTGCTCAATATTATGGGTATTTTTAAAGAACAGCCACAACACAAAAATATTCACAGTGATTATCTCTGGGTGATTTTTACGGTCTTCTTTATTTTCTTATGTAGTCTAAAAAAAAAAAAAAAACAACTCCCCCCAAAATGCGTACCAGCTGTATGAACCTGCCCAATAGTACTTGATTTTTAAAAAAGATTTTATTTATTCATTTGAGAGACAGAGAGAGATTGAGCACAGGTGGGGATGGGGAGGGGCAGAGGGAGAGGGAGAAGCAGACTCCCCGCTCAGCAGGGAACCCAGTGCAGGGCTTGGTCCCAGGACCCCAAGATCATGATCTGAGCTGAAGGCAGAAGCTTAATCGACTGAGCCATACAGGCACCCCAATACTTGATTTTTTTTTTTAAGATTTTATTCATTTGACAGAGAGATCACAAGTAGGCAGAGAGGCAGGCAGAGAGAGAGGGGGTAGCAGGCTCCCTGCTGAGCAGAGAGCCAGATTTGGGGCTCGATCCCAGGACCCTGAGATCATGACCTGAGCTGAAGGCAGAGGCTTAACCCACTGAGCCACCCAGGTGTCCCCCAATACTTGATTTTTAAAAGAGAAATGAGCTCACCAGTACAATGAACAGATTAGTTTCATTTAATAAAATGAAAAACTTTTAAACATAATAAAGAAGTATAGACTGGATAGGAGATTCATAACTTGAATGACTTTCCCGATATGGTATATAAATAGTTTCATGAAAAACTGTATAACAGTCTGTAGTTGAATGCATAAGACTCTGTTTTTGGCTCTGTTCTGAACATTCTTTTAATTATCAACTTTGATGATGATATATTGGTGCTATTATGAGATTTATAGTATAATACATCTTGGGAAAATATTTAAAATATTGTATTTCAATTTCATATTCTCCAAGTTCGACAGCGAAAACATTCTTTTTGGTAGTCTAAATGGCACTTTTAGTTGGGTGAATTGGAAGCAAGCTGTCCCTTCCTCAAGATTCTACTGCCATTTGCTGGAAAATTGTAGTAATAAATAATGCGAAGATAGCTACTAATATAAATGGTGTTCCCTGGAGTTAGCTAGTGCACAACCTACACAACAGTAAGGGCTGTCCCTGAGCTAGAAACACACATTCATATCTACAAGGTGACATTTAATAAAGATAAATATGATATTTTACATTATGTCAAACCATTTAAGTGCACGGCTCAGGGTGGGAGAAACCTGTTAATGTGATTTCCCAAGAAAAAATGGCATACAGATTTTACCTGAGTGCAGCACTGGGTCTAGCATGACTGCCAGACAAGCTAGTGCACTGACAGAAGGACACCGTTCATGTCCAGAGATTTTCAACGGACGTTGTCAAGTCCACCCGAAATATTGTTCACACAATTATATCACAAGTTAAGAGGGATGTTGCTTTTCTTGGAACGAGATATGATTTGTCATTTGGGATGCTGGAAGTGCTTAAAGTCTAGTTCTAGAATGCTAAAGAATTGCTGGAAGAAGTAGGTCTTTGGAGGTTGGAACAATGAAGACTTGGGGGTGAAAAATAAATCATCAAGCATATGACAGATGGCCCTGTGAAGGAGTAATTGATTTACTTCACATGGTACCTACATCCAAGTTAAAGAGAGGTGGATTTGTATTACAATAGAGAAGAATCTTCTCAAAAGGTGCCAAGAGTGGAAACCGGTACTGGGTAAAAATTCAGTCTTTCTCGAGGTCAGTTGGTAATATGAGCAAAAATCCTTCACATTTTGCACACCCATTGGCTGGGCTGATCTAATTCTAGGAATTTCTACTGAATAAATAATTTGATACTTCTTGAGGCATTTGCCACAGTAAAAGGTTTGATAGGTTACTAGATAAAGAAGAGGAAAGGCAAAGAGAGAGAGAGAGATCGAATGGGGGCAGAGAGGGTAAGTGCCACAAAACAGAAACTACTATTCTAAAGGTGGGGGTGGGAAGGACAGTGAGGTATTATTAGAAAATTGCCAGTCAAAATAAGGTTGAATGCAGGCCACCGAGGCAATGGCCCAATTTTTTTGATAATTAGATGAGAGAATTGTGATTGCTAAAATAAAACTCAGATTGAGGATCTCTAGTGAAGTGAGGTCAACAAAAATAGCTAATAGGTGGGAAATTACTTTAGTCATTTGAAAGTGAAGAAACCTATTACAAATGGGTGTTAAACTGTAACAAGAAAGAAAATGGATTCGTGCACAGATTATTATATGTTATACTGCTACATCGAGAGGGTTTCAGCATGTAGTTGCTGCGGAGATGCTGGTTTTAGAAGTGTGCACTTGAGGTTAGACAGTAGCCAAGACATTTGTGATTATCTCCATCTGAAAATGACAGCAAAAACGTCTCTGCAGAGTAATTATTCCAAATTAGAATAGTTAAGTTATTTTGAGATACTAAGATTTACTTCTACTTTTTAAAAAAATTGAATAGTGCATAACATTTGGAAATACCAGAAAGAAGGTTTCTACATTTTATTAAAAGAGATATTTGTGACATTATTCATAGTGGTAAAAAATTTAAAAAATTCAAATGTTAAATAATTGAGAAATGAATATTCTGACCCTGGCATATCATCATACTTCAATAGCTATGCCTCTTTTCTTTAAAGTTATAGGCATTAAAATAAATAAGTATTTTTTAAAATGATAAGCATATGTATACATACAAATGAATATAGAATGACTTTTACTCTATCACTTTAGGAAAACTATTGGCACATCTGGTAGTTACTTCCTAATTGCCAGATTCATCAATAGACTTTTTATTCCTTGTCCAACTTGACCACTCTTTGGTAGTTGACCTTCCTGAACTTTCTTTCTTGAAATCCTCTTCTTCGTTCACGTCCATGCTGTTTTGTTTTCCTTCCTATCTTTCTATCTTTCTAGCTCTTCATTACAGCTTCTCTTTGCTTCCTGTCTGTGCCTTAACATCTGTGTAGCCCAGGAAACTGGCCTGTACTGCCTCATCTTCTAACTTACACACACCCCAGTGTGATATCATTCACTCTCAATCTTGACTCTGTCTGCCACGTGATAACCCCGACACACGTTTCTCCAGTGCTGACATCATCCTGAACTCGGGAATCATAGATTCAACTGCCTCCACTCTGTCTTCCTCACCTGAGGAGTTTTGGCTGATCTGACACCTTTAAGGTCAAGTAGAAAGATTATCTTGAATTCCGTCTGTCTTTATTTCTTCTCCCCTAGTCTGAATCACAGTCATCTCTTGTCTGGATTATTGTAAGAACCTTCCAAGTTATATTTGAACGAATAAAAGCTTGCCTGTGGGACATCTTCAGCTGAATATTCTGAAGGCACATCAGATTCATAAGGTCTAGAACTAAACCATCTTCCCCATCCAAATTTATTTTTCCTCCCATATTATCTCTTTGAACTGGATGTGTTGACCTGTCCCCAGTTTTTCAAACCATAGATGATATCACGTTTACTCTTTCTTTCCTGACACCTCGGTCATCCAATGTCCAAGTCTAGGTAATTCTATATATTTTTAAAATGTTTTCTCCTTTTTAAAAATTCTTATATCAGCATCCCTTCCCCTTCCACTATAGTAAGAGCTTCTTGAGGACAAGAGTCATACTTTTTCAACTTTGTATCCCTGGTCCTTCAGAGAGTGCCTAAGTTAGAGTTAGTGCTTACAAGTGTATGAATTAAAAATTTGCATTATGTACCCAAAAAGGCTACAATATATATAACACATTGATTGTAAATGTGTAAGAAGTACTTGTTTACATTTATGGATATTGGAAGGGGATTTCAAGTATATAAAGAATTGGCATTTTACTGTAAAGTGAAGTGAATAATAAACGTTTTAAATGAAAAGAGAGTGGCAAATATGGAATTCACAGGCAAAGGGGAAGAAGCTAGACCCAACAGTTAAAAATAGTTTAGATAGTTAAAATAGACTAACATTGTTTTATATTCCAAAGATATAGTTTAAAAGAATCTAACAGATACAAAAAATGGAAAATACCATCTCCACATAAAAGAAGTCTTCAGGGAGCGCTGCATACGTACAGTGGTCTTATTTAGCTGCTATGCCCTGGATGGGTGATTTCATGTACTTTTCACACAAAGTTTACAAAATGGTTAGGTTTAAGAAGTATATCACGTATCAGGTGGTAGATTGTGTGGCAAGCAGAAAAGGGGCTCCTGGAAGATGCTCACATCTTAATCCATGGAACTTGTGAAGATGTGACCTTCCACAGTGCAAGGGGCTTTGCAGATGTGATCAAGGTAATGATCTTGAGATGGGGATATTATCCTTGGTTTACTGGGTGGTCCTAACATCATTATATGGATCTTCATAAAGGAAAGAGGGAAGCAAGGAGAATCAGAGAAGGAGCCCTGAGCCCTGAGCACAGACACAGTGATGTCACTGCTGGCTTTGAAGGTCGCAGAAGTAACTGGGACTAAAGAATGTGGGCAAGCTGGAAAAGGCAGCAAATGGATTCTCCCCTAGAACCTCCAGAACCTCCAGAAGGAACACAACTCTGGTGACCTTCTGATTTTAGCTCAGTGAGATCCATCTCAGACTTCTGGTCTCCAGGACTAAGCGTGTTTTTTTTTTGGTTTTTTTTTTTTTTTTTTTTTTTTTTTAAGCCACTAGGTTTGCAGCAACGTGTTAGAGCAGCAATAGGAAACTAACACAGACACTTAGGATTTCATCAAAAGCCTAACTAAATGTTGTTGTGGTCTCTTATGGTAAGAGTTCTGCGGTGCCTTTTAATCTGGTTTCTTGTTTCAGTTTACTTTGCTACACCATGTTTCAAGGCTTAATACAAATAATACCATTTATTGAGGCATTACATAACGTCTCTTTTCCAAGTGTTGTTCCACACCTTTTACACTACATTAACTTGTTTAATCCTCTCAAACTCCCTATGTGATAGGTATTATCTTCATATTCCAGAGGACGGGAGAGGTTAAGTAACTCATTCGAAGTTGCATGATCGGTAAATACAGGATTTGAGCATAGCTGCCTGGCTCCAAAGCTTCAGAGATAGAGCATTTCAAATGGGGAAGCCTTTCTTTTCTACCCTTTCTTTCTAAACCCCAGCTCCAAATCCTTCTTCCTATTAAGCCCCCATATTCTGTGTTCAAGTATCTATGCTTTTTCTTACTTCATTTTGCATTATATGTATCTAACGACCTAGTTCTACTAGGCTCTGAGAGTAGGAATTGATTTTAAAAATTTTTGAATTCCCCTCTCCTCTCATCTTCAACCCTTAGAGAAGGGAAATCCTCATTTTTTGGTCACTTGATTACTCAGGAAAAGCTCTTTCCAAATAAATCTCATTACAAACTTGACTTTTTAATAGGATCTCCAAATTCCAAAAGAGGACTTACTTATTTCAGGTAATATGCACTCACAATAACAACATTCCTCAAGTCAGTCTAACCCAAATTATAACCCAAAAGATTTCTCTAATGAATTATTATAAGGAAAAAAGGAAATAATCTATTTTAAGTTTTTAAGGAAAAAAAATCAAATTTTAGTGATACCAAAACTTAAACTCATTAGTGGCTTTAAAAAAATAAAACCAAAACTTATTTATTTATTTGAGAGAGAGAGAGACAGCACAAGCAGGAGAGCGGCAGCCAGAGGAAGAAGCAGACTCCGTGCTAAGCAGGGAGCCCAATGCAGGACTCAATCCCAGAATTCTGGGATGATGACCCAAACTGAAGGCAGACACTTGACTGAACCAACCAGCTGCCCCTGTTAATGGCTTTTTATCTTAATCTCTTTTGGGGACATGATAAAAATCTGTGGACTTTTCTCCCTAGCAGGATGAACACAAACACCCTTTCTCCTTGGCTTTTGAAATTCTGGAGTTCACTGACCCCATAGAGTACACTCTTGAATAGTCTAAATGTCCACAGTCCCAAGCTAGAACACGAAGTAGGGAGATAAGTATGCTCTGCTTTTCTTCATCTGAGTCCTCATTATACCCCCCCTCCATCCTGCCCACTAAGGGATCTTCTCAAGGTAGCATTAATTTGGCCATCAGTTAAGCTATTCTTCGGTTCTGCTTCTGGACAGCCTAGGCCCCATGAACAACCTCCCCACAGATGCTCCAGGCCTGGGACCTCTCTTCCTCTGAGGGTCTGCATCAAGGAGTTCTGCCTTAGGAAGCTCTTCTAGAAAGGCCTTTTCTGGAAAGTAAGCTTTCCAAATGGCCTGCCACCAATGGCATTTTTCTGGCCTGCTGGGCTGAAATGATTTCTTTCTTTTGAGGCCTCAAAGATGGCCAAAGAACACTTGTTTTCAGAAAGCAGTATGAGAAAATAGGGCTTTTCAAGTTTGTCAAATAAACAAATGAGGCCAGACAGCTCGTTTTTGGTAATTCCAGTTCCCTTAAAACAGAAGCCTACTTTATCATGGTTATCATTCCATGAGCTACTGTGTAGTATCCAAATGGGTAATTATTATTTATATTTCAGAATGGTGTGCAAAAGTCTCACACTGACATCCAGAGATCAGTACATTAATTTTTTAGTGTGCCATGGGAAGGTGTGAGATTCACTCATCTCAGTGAATAGGGTTAAATTAAACACTGCCCTAATAACCCATAGTGAAGACTCCATGGGCCTCTCCAGAAAGCTCTTGCTCTTTGACCAAAGGCGGAAGAATGTGAGGCGGCCAGGAGTGGCTCAGGTGTAACTATGATGCCAACCATACTTGTTGGTGGGAGAGGAGCTGAGTGGCACCAGCCGTATGAATGGCTGTGGCACACATTACTATGCATCGCCAACTTCTGGATCCCTTTGCACCCAGATGCAGCTCCTAGAGGTGCCAGCAGATCATAATTTACAAATAAATGTGAGTAGGAGAATCATTTTGCCTTGTCTAGGACAGAGTTTCAGCTCAAAGCTGAGCATGAGTGGAAATATTCTAGGTACTGCCTGGTAGGTTGATGGCAAGTCAGGTACAAAATGCAGAGTGGGGTACCCACTGGGGCTCAGTGGGCCTCTGCCTTTAGCTCAGGTCATGATCACAGGGTTCTGGGATTGAGCCCCGCATCGGGCTCCCTGCTCAGCGGGAAACCTGCTTTCCCCTCTCTCTTTCTGCCTGCCTCTCTGCCTACTTGTGATCTCTGTCTGTCAAATAAATAAATCTTTAAAAACAAACAAACAAAACCCCAAAATGCAGAGTAGGGGCAGAGCAAGGTTCCCTGGGCAGGACAGCGCCAGGCAGAGGGGAAGAGCAAAGAAAATGGCGTGAGGTGCTCAGCACAATGTCCTGCACACAGTGACTGATGGATACATAGGAGCTGAAATCTGGGCAAATCCCAAGTTGTCGTCATGTTTCTAGTGAAAATTTGCTTTTACTTATTGAAAACTAGCTCCCTTATAGAATTTACTCCTCAAAGTAACTCCCAAGATAAGTATTTTGCAAAAGAGGGGCTAGAGGATGAGTGGAAGTGACTGACTTAATGCCACATAGTGAGTGAGTGGAGGACAGCATTCACACTGGACAGCCCTTGCTCATTGGGCCTCTCTGGGTCTGTGTGTGTGTGTGTGTGTGTGTGGAAAAGGATTGGCTGGTTCTGACACCTCTCAGCATGAAGCCATCCCAACAGGATGTTACCTTCTCTTGGCAAAGTCCAAATCTAGTAGAAGTTGTAATATTGAGAACAACTACTAGAAGTCATTATATTAGTGCTATCCAATAGAATTTTCTGTAACAATGGGAATGTTTTCTGTTTGTCCCATAGGGTAAACATGAGCCACCCATGACTGCTGAGCACTAGCAATGTGGCTATTGTGACAGAGACATTGAAGTTTGTGTTCTTATTTAACTTAATGTAAATTTCAATAGTTGCTTGTGGCTAGTGGCTGCCATATTGGACAGCACAGAACGCGATTGTTTGCTTTAAAAGGAACTCTAAGGGCCATCTGCCCAAATTTCCTTTGCTCTGTCCCTGACATGTTCATCCAGGCTCTCATTACACACGTTTATGAAGCTCTCCTCCTATCTTAGGATCTGATGTCTTTGTTAGGAAGAACTCTTCCTAATCTAACAATGGCACCTTCAAATGTATGATCTGGGGATACAGTTTTGTTTTGGCATAATAAACCCATTCATTTTTCCCTGGGGCTATCCCTTGATATGCTCTCTCAGGGCTTCTCTTGTTCCTGTGAACTTTTAGGTCTCCAATATCAGCCCCATTTGTGTCTCCGTTCTCTCGGTGCACGGCACTGTAGGCCATCCACGGAATCCTGTCATCTGACCATGCTGGCCTAGGGCTGAGCTGAGTGCTAGCTGCGGAATGAAGGGGAGAATGCCTTCCCTCACCACCAGTGCTCTGCTCTCTGCCTAGATTTCTTCTCTAGAGCCTAGGAAGCCCCAACTGGTTCTGGGGCCAGGGGCCTGGTAGTTGGGCTCAGCCTGGTTAATATCTGATGCCTCCTAGGCCTCTCTGGGGAGTCCTTCCCTGTTCTTTCTTCCCTTCAATCATTGCTCCTGCTTAGAAATACTGCCCAGAGAGTTAAATTGTTTGGGTTTGGTCTCCAGGCTAAACCATGTCCTTCATCTTTGGGAAATTTGAGTGTTTTAGAAAAAAAAAATTCTATATCATTTTGTCAACTAAAAACCAAATCCTGTCCTCTGCGTTTCCTTATTTTCACCAGCTGGGCGGGCGGCTACCTTATCTGTTGTGTTCCTTTTCCCAAACTGGTCTTTCCCTTCTCACGTTTATCTCGTCACCTTTCCCAGATTTCAGTCTGGGTCACACAATCACTAAATAAATCTTGGTGGAATGAGGCTTGTCGAGAATGGCAATGCTATTAAGCCATTTAACAAAAATTTTTATTATACACTCATGATCTAGATAATGTAAAGGGACTACATATTTTGATAGTTGGATGGATTCATCCCTGGTTGAAGCTAAGAAATACAATGCTATATTCTATTCATCCATTAATCTAATTAAATGAGGTTAAATTGGCGTGCTTTAATTTTAGTGAACTCTTAACATTTCATTCTTATGCATGGGGGTATTTTATAAAATACTGAACCAAGAGAAGGTGGAGGCTTTAGGGTATATTAAGATTGTATCCATTACTTCAAATGAACTTCATCTGGGTTTAAACAAAGAGGGGAGTGCATTAAGTAAGGGCTTGCTAGAACATTGAATTACTGGCAGTGAGATACATGTACATGCGGAAAAATCCCAAATGAGTTGAGAAGTGGGATAACACAGATTACACTGACTTCCAAGTTCATCACTTAACTGCAATTGATCAGTTCTTTCATCCTGATGCATTTCTTTCCTTTTTTTTTCTTTTTAAAGGATTTTATTTGTTTAACAGAGATAGAGATCTCATAAAGGGGACTGGGAGGAGGAGAGGGAGAAGCATCCTCCCCTGCTGAGCAGGAAGCTTGATGCTGGACTCAATCCCAGGACGCTGGGATCATGACTTGAGCTGAAGGCAGAGGTTTAACTGACCAAGCCACCCAGATCCCCCATTGTGATGCATTTCTGAAGTCTGGACATTCCATATTGTTACCTATTATAAGAATTTAGTTTAAACTCAACTAATATCCACTGAACAGCGTATATTTATTGGATATATACAGCCACCTCTAAGGTGCCCTGTACGAGTGCTCTGTACTGTATGTTCTGTGACTCAGTTAAGTTATACATTTATAGGTAATTAAGAAGCATTCTGATGGTAGACCTATGGGGAAACTTATCTTTTCCTTAAGAGCTAGAGTAATAATTTAACAAATAGTAAAGCTGTTTGAACGTCTTAAATATTTAGTTAATAACCTGGGATATATGGAGCTCGTGCACCGAGGAGAATTCTGACTCACAATATGCCTGAGAAATAACACTCTGGTCTCCCAAAAGGACAAAATATAAAGTCACAGTGACTTATAGAGGAATTGAGTTTGGGGATTCCTAGTTCATTTCCTCATCATTTCAGTGAAATTACTTCTCCTGGAAGCAAACATCCCTGGCACCAAGCAAATGATATCAAATGGGCATTTAATACCACATTTCTTTGGATGTAACTTTACAGTGTTATTAACAACATCATAACTACAATCAGGTTGGCAATCTCAAGGGGTCAATAATGTTGTTTCCCACTGAAACAAATGAATAATCAAAACAGCCTTGAGAGATGGTTGTTTCATAGATTGAGGTCTAATTGTCCAGTTACATGAAATAACATTGTACTACTACAATTTAATGATTTGTATATCTGACTCTGTAAACAAATCTCACATGTTCCTTTCTTTCTAACTTAGCTACTTTTCAAACTAGATTTAAATTTATAGCCAGTCATAAAGGCAAGTTCTGTTTTTTCACCAGAGTTGATCTTCTTTTTAATTTTAAGGTTTTATTTATTTATTTGAGAGAGAGAGAGAGAGAGTGTGTGTGTGTGTGTGTGTGTGTGTGTGTGGCAAAGGGAGAAGCAAGCTCCCTGGAGCCTGACATAGGGCTCGATCCCAGGACCCGAAGATCACGACCTGACCCCAAGGCAGACACTTAACCGAGCCACCCAGGTGCCCCTCACCATAGCTAATCATTTTCAAAACTCTTATTAAAATAGATTCTCATCGAGAAACAACCCTTCAGGAAAAGAACAATGGGAATATTTCCAAAGTTAGAGGCAGCATCATATGCAGGAAAGTGAACAGGTTTTGGAATCAGAGCAGAGTTTAAATCTCCATTATGTCACATCCAGGCAGTATAATCTCGAGCAAATTAGTTACCCCATTTTGTGTATGAACAGTTACCCTGCTAACTCTCAGAAATAAGGACAATATATATGATGCATAGGCCCATAAGCCTTTCTCAATACATTATGTTCCCTTTTTTCCTTTCCTCTGCCACCTTTTTCTCATTGCCATCATTCGTTATCACATGGAGGAGCATCTGGCCATAATGGAGATGAGAAGATGCTCAGTATGGTGCTGTGGAAAGGAATCGAGGGCCCTGGGCATTCTCCAAATGTCAGTTCCTCTCTCGGGGTCACAGGCGAGCAAGAAGGTATGAGGTGATGTAAGAATTTGCCTGCCAAAGCCAATAAGTGATTTTATAGTGGCTCAGTCCGAACTCTGGGTGCCCCGTGATCAGCTGTTTTCATGGATGGGCCCCCAGGACTGCAGCGGGGAGAGGCGTTGCTGCTAATTAAACTTACCAAACTTGGGATAGCTACCTCACACGTTTTGGACTTTGGTCAAGGTTTTAGCAGGGCAGTGGATGGAGGGGGACGGATTTGGATTTGAATCCTCCTACTCTTGTTTCTGTTTAAAAATTTTTTTTTTCTGTAAAGTTGGCTCCTCTGAATACGGAATTCTGTGGTTCAAAGGTGTAAAAAGCATTGCGCTAACAGGCCTTTGAAGTTCTTTCTGACACCTAGCTCTATTGACGATGCATGCTCGCTGGGGGTTCGTAAAGAAGAAAGACAAAGAGATGCACTCTCCAGAGACTCTAGCCATGGACTAAACCACAACCAAATCAGACCCAGTCAGTGAATGGCATGGGAGAAGCAGGGGTGAGTCAGGCAGCGGAATTTCTTGAGCTTACAGAATACCAAGATAAATGAATGCCTCATGCTACATGATTGTGGCGTGCTACGCTGGGGTAAGAGGAACTGGGAAAGATTTCCTGCTGGGCATGCTTCTGCACTGCTCTCTACACCTGAGCAACCAAGGGCATGCCAGTTACTTTCTCCAGGCCTCAGTTTCTTCCTTGTAAGTATGGTTCTGGGCTAGTCTTCCATTCCCAATTATTTAATAAAGTCGCTACCTAGACAGGGAAGAAGAGAGACGAGGAAGAAAGGAACAGGAGAAAGCACAGCTAAGCCCAATTCTCTGGTGCTTAGTAGGGTGCAGGGGATGGGGAAGTAGAAGTAAGAAGCAGTATAATTAACGTCACATATCTGATTTCTGAGGGTCATTGCAGTGAGACCAGTGAAGGGCATTATTAAGGCCTTGTCCAGCATACATGCAGTGTCCAGGGAGTTCTATAATACCACTCTGGGATATGGGGCAGTATTACTGATTGGTGGGCGCAGAGAACAAAAAGAAGGCAAGCAAGGTCCGTTTGGAGGAGAAACAAGGGTGTGGTTTCCAATTTCCTACCACAGAACGGCCGCAGGAATTGGTTATGTAGATTTACCAATGGAATCTAATAAATAACAGTTGGCAGCATGAAAAGTCAAAATATGTATATCTTTAAAGAAGCATGAAAACTCACAGGAGACATTTTTGATTGATTGTTCAGTTCATGAGATCATCTGGCATGAAATAAAATGTTTCCTTTTCTGTGCAGTGATTGCATAAGCCAAATATGGCAAAGCGACCTACACGACAATTTTCGGCCTATGGATCTGATTTTTCATCAGCCTCACCACACACCCCTCACAGAGGGTTCTTGTTTTTGGTGGATTTGTTTCACCTCCTTTGTGAAAGCCTTAGAGTGAAGGCAGCAAGCAGGAAAATCAGCTATTTATAGGCCTTTTTGACGAAAAGTGTCTGCTCAGCGTGCCATGGAATACTTCCAAGAGGTGGGAGAACAGGAAACTATCTAAAATCAACTAGAAGGCTGGAGGAGTGTTATGGGGGAAAGATTTTACATGGGAATCATTTTCAGAAAGCTCAGGTTTCATTTGCAAACAAATGACAGTTACTTTCACTGACACCCCCTGAGTTACCGAAAAGCCAGCTAAACTTATACTAGTTAAGGAGAGAGAAAGGAAAAAAAAAGACATGAATTCTCCAAAGGTTAAAAGTAGTTGGGGTTTGTAAAGGGACTCGAAAGGCACACCTCTCTCTGTCCTATTTATTGCTGGAGGGACCCCAGTCAGACCAGCACTGCCAGGCAGCCTATCTGTAGCTGGCTTAGGGATGGAGGTGATTCATCTGGGACTTTGGGCCCGAGCGAAAAAGAGAGACTGACAAGGGCTTGTTGTCATCTGCTAACAGAGGCGGAAGACCTCCCACCCATTAAAGTCATCCTGCAGGAAATACTCCTCAGAAAACCTGGATGAGTCATTATGGGAGGCAAATAGAGTCGCCTTGTAGACAAGTTCTGGAGCTGTTGATTACACTTGTCCTGTTGACTTATCAAATGTGCCTGGAATAAGTCAGCCTTGGCCAACTTAGGTTGTGAAAGCAAAAGCAGGTCTTCCGTGAACAAACTAAAACTTCAAGAGGCCAGAAGAATTGTGTTTCGTGGGCAAAGAAATATAAGCCATGGGAAAACCTGACCCTTGGTGGTGAGCTAACAAAAGATCTACCTTTTGTGATCTCTTCATCTGAGGATGAAACCCTGGGGTGTTTCGTTGGGACATGTGCGAGGGAGCCTTAAACCTACACAGGGATGAAGACCAACTGGCATCCAATGCTGGGCTTTCCTTTATAAGGGGATCGGATATGCTCAATGTAACCCTGGTTTAATGAAAGTTGGTCAAACAAAATATAAGGAAGTGTTAGGGTACGTGGAACACATGAAGAAGCAGTGAAGCATTTTGATGTCTGAAGATTTGTAAACCTCAAACATTTCACACTGTTTTTTAATTTATTTCCTGAATCAGAAATTATTTTTTTTCCAAGACATGAACAAACAAAAGAGTCATATATCATCAAGCCCATTTTACAGGTACAGAAATGGAATTACTAAATGAAGGGAGGCCTAAATCATGTTAGAAGTCAGCAGTGATAGTAAAGTTAATGGAGTGCCTGAAGCCCTTGTTTTCATCTGTTAGACTCTACTGCCCCCTTCAGTAAATAAGTTGATAAATGTAATCTTACCGTTCCCTAGACTTGGGTTACAGTGTGGCTCTTAGATTGGTTTCTGGGTTGCAATCACCCCAGAACTACAGATTCAGAATCTTTTGGATTAATATCTAGAAATCCTCATTTTTTAGCCAGTTTCAAGGTGATTCTTGTGCACACAAAGTTAAGGAATCATTGTCCTAAATATTCCAGAGCAGGTAGCTACACATAAAAATGAATTAAAAAAAAATAAAAAGATTTGTATCACAACTATGTTAGCAATTTTTATCCCAGAAAAGTAAGATGAGAGGTGTGGGGAGGTGGCTACCAAGATAGTGTAAGATCTAGAGAAAGTAGATGGTCCTCAGAGTCCAGTCCTAGGGCTCTGAGTATTTCTGCTCCATTTGTCCCCCTTTGGTACATGGTTTATTCATAATGAGACCACTGAGATGCAGGAGGGACTGACAGGGACAATAGGAGAAATATACCTATTTCTATTTTTCAGAAGTTAAAAATTTACTACTCTGCCATTAGTAACCACAGAATTACAAATTGCAGGTAATCGTTTAGTTAATAACTGTTTTCATCTCTTGTGAATCTTTTAAGCCACAAACATGCTTCGAATCTAACTTTGAGATCAGTTTTTTCCTCCCTTTGCCTCCTTGTGCCTTGACCCCACTGCCTTAAAAGGATGTGCTGAGGATGGGTAAGCTAGTCTTTGGAAAGACCCTTAAAGGTTTGCATAGATGTGTGAGACATAATGGGAAAAAGAACAGGGACAGTGAGTATGCTGGTTTCAGCCTGCTACCGACAAGATGACTGATCTGGTATCAGCCAAGGTGTCTCCCTAGGGTTTATTTTTGTCATTTTTAGAAAGAGGGGGTTGGACTAAATAATCTCAAAGAATTCTTCCATAAGATGATTATTAGATGAGAATTAGGTAGGCAGGAAGTTGCTATATCCACCTTGCAAGGAGAAATTTGTGAGAAGGTATAGCAGATGGCCTTCCAATGAGGTGGTTCTAAAATGCTAACACTATCATTTTTCTGAAAACAAAAAAACAAAACCTGCTTGATTCTTTACACAGATTTAAAAAGCAAGTGGAGCAGAAGTCATTTCCTTTCATTTTTGTTGTATGTCTCTTTGTATGAAAGGGATTTCTCCTCACACCAGGGAAGTAGGGCACAGGCACCCCTAAATGGTTTATACTAATGGTCTAAGATGAAGTTCAATAAAATCAGTGTAAAGGCAAAGCAATGAGTTTTCTAGTGAGATCTCCAAAAAATGTGATTCCCCACTTTATAGTCATTCTTCTTCCATGGACATTGTGAAATTGTGTGGGATCTTATGTCATGAATCAGAGATCAAAGAAAGCGTACATATAAATGCAAATTTTGAAGTATGGGTGCGGGGATGTCTATGCAGATGTAATGAGTAGAGACGGACCTGTACACATGCATACTATGTGTGGTAACTCTGGAATCCACATGATTCTGCTTCATAGACAATTCTGTGATATCACAAGACTGAATTTGTAGGAAATTTCCTATTTTTGTGAGAACAGTGAGTAGAAACTTCAACTGATAGAGAATAGTGACTTAATGTGCATGAAAGAGAAAAATCTACTTGTCTAGACAACTCATTTTGCAAATGTAATTAGAAGTTTCTTTATCTTGGAAGTGGAAACAGACTAGGGTATATTGCTTAACTTGAGGAAATAAAAAAACAACCATTTTTAAAGATAGTTTTATATAGTCTTATACTTAAAAGACCGAAGAATCAGAATTTCCTTGGTCATACAAATGTTCTCCAAGAGAGAAAAGAGTTCAAAAATAACAGAAATTAAAAACTGGTCAAAAGCAACAGAAGGAGTGAGATGACATGCTTCTCCTTACACTCTATTCCCTCCTTTACCTTTGCTAATTGTATAACAACAATGAATTTATTCTTTTTATATTTACCTTTTAGCTAGAGAGGGGGCTGGGTTGAAGGAGAAAAAAATCATTCACTGGGTTGAAGGAGAAAAAAAAAATTAAGGGACACCCCTCCACCCCCACTGTTGTTTCTGTCTAAGAATTTATAAAAACATTTAAATATGCATTTATAAAAATTAAGTAAAAGAAATCTCCCCATGCCATAAGTGTTCCAGATGTCAGTTACTAAGGACAAAACGGAATGATAGGAGATAGGCAAGATGAGAATCAGAGATATGAGAATCAGGTAAGTGAGCCCTGGATGGGAAGTTATACACACATGTTATTTTTATCCAGTGGGAAAAGTTATGTGTTCAAAGTTTCAAATGAGTAATACAAATCAGTGAGGTCGCATAATTCTTTGTGGATATCATTAGTAACCTGGTTTTACCTGAAAAGGCCAATTTTCATTTTTCTCTACCAAGCTGGCAAATGACAGGAAAAAAATCGGACCAGGGAGTATTATGGTTTGAAAAGTAAAGTTCTGGTTTCAACTGTTTAGACCTGAAAGATGGAATTTCCCCATGATTCAACAGCATACCGGGGAGCACACTAACCTAATAAGAGAGGTTGTTGCCTTTGAAACTAAAACAAAATGGTGAAAACCTAATCACCAAATCAAAGCCAACTTGGTAATATTGTACGTATATTTTAGCAGCCCCTATAACGTCTCAAACAAAAGACCAGTGTGTCCTAGCATTCACGAGTCACTGTTCATGTAAAGTTGGGTAAAGCTGTGATCCCAAGTGGACAAGAGATTATGAGTAACTATTTCTCCAGAGAATGTGAAGGATTACCTGGAGCTTTTGCCTTTAATTTGCAACGAAGCAACCTGTTTTCTAAGGAGGACAGAGAAAGAGGAAATAAAGGCCACTGTCCACGAAGAGATCCAAGGCTGGTTTTTTTCTCTTCTGTGCTAACCAGTGCTATACCTTCCTTTAGTAGATTGAACTCGGTCTGATCAGAAAACAGGTTATGAAACCTTTGATTGTGGCTAGCCAAGTACTTTAGAATAATGAAATTGCAGACCAAGAATCGTAAAGTTTCTTCAACAGATTTCAAGAAGGATTTCCTATTTTTTTTTTTTCGAGCTTCCTTTGGCTACCACTGACTCTTTCCGGACCCCAGCTTTCTGACAATCTTTTGCCAATGGTTTTCCCCACATCTTCACTACTATTTGGGCAATAGTGAGAATTAGAATCAGAGAGAGAATTACCAGGATTCTGTTAGCTGTGCACTTGATTCTACCTTCAAAGTTAGGATCAGACAGTAGTAACCTCATTTTTCTACCAACAGAGGGTATATTTACTAAGATCAGTGAAAAAAAAATAGAAGATTGTGCAAGCCATGAAGGAAATACATTCAAGAATCTTGACACTCCTTAATGGATTATCAAAACAATTTAAATTAAAAATAAAGAAAATTATTAATTAATGTGGCCGATGTTTTTTTTTTTTTAAAGGCAGCAAGCAAGCATTGCAGTAACCAAGTAACCAAAGTCACTCGCAGAATTGCTCAGCATTGTCACACATTTCACATAAAGTAGTTTTCATTGATTTAATATAATTTAAATTGTTCTAAAACAAGAGGAAAGAAAACCTTGGCCAGGGAAGGAGAAACTCCCACTAGGCAAAGACTGAAATAATCTTGAACAAAATTTTGAAAAATAGTTGTACTTGCACTGGGAAAAAAAAAATCCTGGGTTCATGCTTGTTATGAATGATTCTTCAGTGATCTTTTGTGGAGTCTAATTTAACCAATAAACCAAAAAAACAAAACAAAACAAAAAAAAACCCCAGAAAGGAAGGAGGAAGGAAGGAAGGAGGAAAGAAGGAAGGAAGGAAGGAAGGAAAAGGAAGCAAAAGGGGAAAAAAAAAAAAACCAACCCCAGCTGTCCAGAAATTTTAATTTGCAAAGGAACGTAAGCATTGAGGAAGCTTTCAGGATCCTTGTCATGGGAAACAACTGATCACATTTCAATCACTAGCCACACAATATCCTCGAATAGCACCCTGCTCCTTAGATCAAATGTGTCAATGAAAGATTTTAGGAAGCCTCTGTGGAGACACTGATTTGTAGGTATCCAGTGTTTCCAGTGTCTCAACCTGTTTACTCACCATCTGCACATACATTAGTTTATTAGATCTTTCAGTCTCACTAGCTATTATTTAGAGAAGACATAAAATAACAAAAATGATCCCTCCCCCCCCCAAAGAAAACCCCACTCAAAACAACAACACACTATCACCAAATACAAAGTAATAAAAGAGTTGTACCCAAACCTGGTCAGTCCTTCCATTTCTTGAAACTTGCACACAAACTGAAGAAACCCACTCAGCCTTAAAAAGGTCGATCATTTCGCTCTCCTAAAATTTCATCTCTGAGAGTGGCTTTCTTTCTCCGTCTCTGTCTTGCTCTCTCTCTCTCTCTCCCTCTCTCTCTCTCCCTGTGTGTGTCTCTACTTCTACCGGAGAGAGCGTTTTGTTTCCCTTTTCCTGTTTCTGCTGCTGGATGAATGCAAAATACATGATTGAAGGGATTTTTTTTTCAGGTTAACAGTTGGAAATCTAAAATCTTGCTCCTCTGAATGGCTTTATATGCTAGTCACTCAACACATAACGTTCACATAAAGAGGCATATACAGAACCAAAAATCCTGCTTTTTTAAAGCAAACCAAAACAACAACAAAAACTCCTTTTACTCCTTCGAGCCCATTCCTATTTTATTTACTTGACTATTAGCACTTACCCGGAGATGTGCCATAAATGCTCTATTCCAAATGTATAAAAGCCAACCACATCTCAACTGAGAATTAAACAGTTTTAAAGTCTTCAAATCCATGTCCCTGCTCCAAACCCTGTTACAGTCACTGGCAGTGGTACAAGATTCTAAACAGCAGACATCTGATTCTTGACATTTAAAAATAACAATATTGGGAGAAAAAGGGAGTCTTTTTTTTTTTTAATCATTATTAACTACAAACAGCTTGTGAGTGAGCACAGATCACAATTGATGTATTAGCTGGATCTTGCCATAATTTCAAGCTACAGTATTTTATTTCTAAGTCAATGTCAGACAGAGGCCAAATACCTACAGACTTCTCCTTTTCTGTGTAACAGAAATGGCAATGGCTTAAGTTAAATTAATTCCAAGTGGCAATTCTCCAAAGAGAGAATCAGAACTTTGCTAGTAGTGAGATTCTATTATTGGTGAATATTAATTTAACCTTTGTGCAGTCTTGAATCAAACTAGGGACAGATGGATCCTTCATGGCTTGTCTAAGATAGGTCACATTTCATATACATGCATTCTTAGCTACATTCACAGAGAGGAGGTCAAAGGAACACATACATCTGCTACAGAATAAAACAGGTAATAAAATGAAAGTAAAAAGCACTTATTTCCATTTATGGAGCACATTTTTTACTCAGACGGATCTAGGATCAAATCTTAGCTCTTTTACTTACTATATGCCTTCCTTGGGAAGTGATTTAATCTTTTTTGCCTTAGTTTAGTCACCTGCAAAACTGGAGTAAACATAACACTTTACAATGTTATTTCAGGTACTAAATAAGATACTGTGTGTTTTCTGGCACATAGCAGGTATTTGCTACGTGCCACTCCCTCCCTCTGTTTTATATTTGGAAGGGGTTGGGATTGGACATGGTAGATAGAAAAATCCAGACTTTCAAGGTGGACAGCTCTGTTGCCACTTACTGACTGTGTGCTCTTAGGCAAGTTACTTAACCTAATTTACTAAATCTCAGTTTCTTCACTTGTAAAATACCTCACAGAGTTTTACAGAGCAAATTAGAAACACTGGAAAAACATGTACTCTTGGTAGACATGTATTAAATGAGAGTTTCCAGGCCTTGCAACTCTCAAAAATTGCTCTAATTAGTACACCTCATATGTATATAAGGAGTTTAAAAATGTGAACTCAGATCACAGGTCCTCTAGGCCAAATGCCTCATCTTATAGCAGAGGAAGGAGACCCAGAGAGCTGAGATGATGGTCACTGGTTAATGAGTGACAGTTAACACATTAGTGGAAAACAGGGGCTGGAACACAGACTTCCTCCTTTGAAGTTCAATGCTTTATCCAGTAAACTTTGTGAGGCTGAGGTCAAACACATTTGTAAATCCAGTTTCACTACTGGTAATTAAGATAATAGAACCGGAAAAAAAATTCTTTTTTCATTTCCCCAAATATGCTTCTAAGAATGAGCTTATAAATGAAATCATTCCATGGGAGTTGGCAGGGGCTGGCTACACCTGTCTTCCTGAGAGGAGCTTTGGCAGAATGGTGGAGTCTCTCTTTCTTCTAAAGAAAGAACAGAGCTGGAGAGAATGTCCCGTTTCAGGAGTTTCCTGTTCTCTTCCCACCCCTGCGAGTGTCCGGCTCCTTCTTTCCCTTCCTACCAGGGGCACTTTAATCTCTGCACAGTGGGTGGGAAGAACCCACTGTTCTACATTTGGTTTATCTGCTAGACACACTACCTTCTCACACTGAAATACAGAATATTTTCCCCCAGTGTGAAAGACTTGCACAGAATAGGAGCTCAATAAATGTCAATATTTATTAAAGAAGGTGTTCCTTTGAGCTCAGTTTATATTTAAAGGGTTTAACTAGCTTGGTGCAGTGTTAATTATTGCAGTTATTGTAGGATAAAAAATATTAATTTCTTTCAATCTTTCAATAACTTCAGAATTAAAAACAAAGATCCTTTGGGTAGTGAGTCAGATTAACTGTTACTCTGGGGAGGAATGGACAGAAATAGGATTGGGGGGGGGGCGCCTGGGTGGCTCAGTGGGTTGAGCCTCTGCCTTCGGCTCAGGTCATGATCTCAGGGTCCTGGGATCGAGCCCCACATTGGGCTCTCTGCTCAGCAGGGAACCTGCTTCCCTCTCTCTCTGCATGCTTCTCTGCCTACCTATGATCTCTCTCTCTCTGTCAAATAAATAAATAAATAAATAATCTTTAAATTAAAAAAAAAAAGAAATAGGATTGGGAAGGCATATATGCGATCTATTGTAGTTAATGTGTTATTTCTCCAGTTGGGTTACATATAACTGGGTATTTGTTTTATTATTATTTTCCTTTATACTTCTCTGTAAGCCTCAAATATTTCATTAAAAAACTGGCTTAAAAGAAGTTAAATAACTTAAAAATAGAATTCCCAAACCTTTGAATATGAGCTGTAATAATGCTACGATACTAAATCTCATACTTAAATTTTCACGCTTTCTTTCTCATTTTACTGAAACGCTTTTTAATAATAATATGTTTACTCTACAGATTTTTTTCCTCTTGTTCAGTATTTTCATGCCCTTGATTCCAGGGCTGTGATGAGATGTAGTGGAAAGAGCTATTTTGTCTCAAATAGATGTAAGTCTAATTCTTAGTTCTTCAACTTTTTGGCTGCGTGGCTTTAAAATCACTTGATAGGGCACCTGGGTGGCTCAGGTCATGGTCCCGGAGTCCTGGGATCAAGTTCCACATCAGGCTCCCAGCTCCATGGGGAGTCTGCTTCTCCCTCTGACCTCCCCTCTCATGCTCTCTCACTCTGTCTCTCTCTCTCTCAAATAAATAAATAAAATCTTTAAAAAAATAAAGAATAAATAAAATCACTTGACATTTCTCATCTCAGTTTCCTTTCTTGTAAAATCAGAGTATTATTGTATCAAGCTGTCAGGATTATCTTGAAAATTAAATGGAATAACAAATGTGAAAACATTTGCTACAGCTTCTGATACATTGTAGCTTTTCAGTCAATAGCAGTTTCCTTCTTTCTTTCCTTATCCTTCCACTTTTCTCCACTACTTGAGCCTTTTACTGCAAAAAGGCATAAAAAAGAAAGAAAAATGAATTTGAGGTAGGAAGAACGTAGGCAATCATGCAAGCATAAAAAGGTTAAAAGATACTAATTTTGTCACAACAAAGGCTAGTTCTGGATCCTTGCAGAGTTTTCATCTTTAATCTGATATTTCTCATCTAATCTTATCACTACTTATTAAAGTCCAGTTTTTTGTTTTTTTTTTTTAAATTCGTTGTGGGTTTTTTGTTGTTGTTGTTGTGTGGGGGTTTTTTGCTTTTTGTTTTTGTTTGTTTGTTTTTCTACCCATTTCAGAACTTTCATAGTTAAACTATCCTGTTCTAGGGCTCCTATCTTATTACCCATCCTTTCTTCAGGACAGACATTCCCTTTTTTTTTTGACAGACAGATCACAAGTAGGCAGAGAGGCAGGCAGAGAGAGGGGAAGGAAAGCAGGCTCCCTGCTGAGCAGAGAGCCTGATGCGGGGCTCGATCCCAGGACCTTGGGATCATGACCTGAGCCAAAGGCAGAGGATTTAACCCACTGAGCCACCCAGGCACCCCTGGGACAGACATTCTAATTAAAATACTTTATTCTAGGTGGCGGGTAAGATTGATATGCTTAAAGAATTTCTAAAGCCTTCAATTGTAACCCTTGTTATGGTCATTTCTATAAATTAAGTGACTTGGATTCTCTCCTCCCTCTATACTAACAGTACAACAGTATAACCCACTAAGCCTTTACCTTTCTTAGAGTCTAGTTTTTTGTTTTTTTTTTTTTAAAGATTTTATTTATTTATTTGACAGACAGAGATCACAAGTAGGCAGAGAGGCAGGCAGAGAGAGAGAGAGGAAGAAGCAGTCTCCCCCCTGAGCAGAGAGCCCGATGCGGGACTCGATCCCAGGACCCTGAGATCATGACCTGAGCCGAAGGCAGAGGCTTAACCCTCTGAGCCACCCAGGCGCCCAAGGCTAGTTTTTTAATATGCTAAATGAGGAGGTTGGAATAAATGTACTCTTTAGCTCTAAAAATTCCATTAAAAATTCTTGATGGCTTCACTCCTCTAGCAACCTTATAGTACCACTCTGAGTGGGAAAAACTGACCATGGAATTGTGTGCTATTTGTGAAAACTATCCACATATTGGTGGCTTCTTCTGAACCCTCGGATGGACTCTGACACTGTCCTTGCCCAGTGACTGCCAGCCCGGCATATTCTCAGGGCCAGGTATAGGCATTTTCAAGGGAACCAGGTTTGTCAGGAGTAATTCAGAGAGCAAAAAGTTGAATTCTCAGTGGAAGACTTTTTTCTTGTACTTCTTCTTAGGATGGGAGTGTGAAATGGTTATGTCATGCCTTTATAGTCCAACAGAAAAAAAAAAAAAAAAAGGTTGGGTGTACCAGGAGAGAAGAGAGAAAAAAAAGACACCATGAACAGGAAAAATATGAAGGTACTTTTAAGGGATGGTTATATCTTGGGGAAGATGACAATTACCAGATAGAGGAATTGGCCCCAGGCGGGGGTGGGGGGGTGGGGTGGGGGTGGTGAGGAGAGGGAGAAGAAAAAAGACTCTGCTGCTGACATTTTTATCTAGGGGAATCTAGGTTCAGTGAATGGAAGGGCATTAGGGAGAGACATGAGGAGACTGGAAGAGGAGGAGCAGCTTGCCTTGGGTCTATACGTGTGTGGGATTTACACGCTGACATTAATTGCATTTTATTGCATGGATGCTTCCCCCCTGCTTTTCCTCCTCTTCTCTGTTGTCCTGGGTCTCTGCAGCTGTGCTTGTCAGGTCCCCAAACTGGCTTGATCTCCACCTCCTCAGGGCCCAGGGCATTATTCCAATTCCCTGTGCCTTGGGGGTTGGGGGTTCAGGTGGGAGTATGGTTGGTGTTGGAGGTGGTGATAACAATTGCAATGGTGAGGATATAGATCAAGTTTTCCAAACAAATAGTTTAAGGCAGAATTTTATAATAAAAACAAAAACCCTCTGGATAGATCTAATTAAACTCCTTCCAAAATTCAAAAGATCATTGTTGACTTTTGTGGAAAAAAAATTGATTTATTTTAAAATTCTGTGTTGACTCCCCTTTTCTTGCCTCCCTATCCCATGTTCCCGCAGACAAAAGAGGAATACTAAACATTAATAACTCCTTGGCTTTATGTAGGCGTGCTTTTCAAAGCACTTTTATATCTAGTATCTCAAGATAACTGGATGGAGTTGGGTAGCCGGTTTGTTTCCTGATAGGAGCAGTTGGCCAGAGAAATGCTAAATAATTTTCTCAGGTTCATGCAGGCAATTCACAGCCAAGCCAAGACTAGGACTCAGGAGAAAACACCACACAATGAGCAGGTATGATTTCTAAGCATCCATCACTTGACATAAATGGTACCTGAAGGTACTGGCAGGAGCGTTCTTGTTGACAAGACTCTGACTTCACCATGGCCTGGTCCATGTTAACCGAGGCTTTCTGGTAAACCTCCCTGGCACGGCTGACCGTCAGAGTGGAGGACCACGCGCTCTTCTTCAGGAGCGGCGTGTCCAGGTTGACAGGCAGGTTGGCGCAGGTGGAGCACTTGACGTCGTTGTTACTCCGGGAGGCCTTGACCGCCTGCTCGCTGATAGTGTTGTAGGCCTCCATGAAGTACTGCGAGGCCGAGCGGTCAGGGCACCTGCCCATGGTCATCACTCCCGATGGCGCGTGGTAGATGCACATGTCGCCGTCGAGGTTGTCATCGGAGCTCCACCAGCCAGGGGAGGTGTTGGGCCGGGCCTTGGGGTCCGCGCGGCGTTCCTTGCTCTTGCTGCGCTTGCCATACCGCACGGTCTGCGTCTCGTCAGGGCTGGCTTTGCCCCCGTTGACGCTGCCCTTGGATGGGCCCTCCAGGGAGTGCGACTTGGTGAAGAGCTTCTGGACCGAGTGGACCAGGTGCCGGATGCGGCCGGGGCTGTCACTGCGGTGCTCCACGGCGGTGCGCTTGTACTGCAGCGTGTGATAGCCATCCCGGTTGAGCGGCAGCTGCCTCTCAAACTGGTCCAGGAGGTTGGCGGGGATGCGGTTGGCCTTGGTGGCCAGAGTGCGCGGCACCAGGGCGCACTCGTCTTTCAGCTCCTGCTGCGACGTGTAGTGCCTGCGCGGGAAGGTGCTGCTGGCCAGCGGGTCGCTGAAGGGGCCCACGCACTCTGCCTGAAAGGAGTTCCGCTGAGTGTAGTAGGGGTGATCCGCGGGGTGGTGTTCCACCGGGCTCAGCAGGTAGGGCTTGCGGTCGGAGTGGTGCGACAGCGAGTCACAGGCCGAATCACAGGTGACTCCGTGGTGGTGGCTGCGGCTGCCCGATAACCCTTTCATTGCTGATGGGCGGCAACCTCGGGGGTCATGGACACCCCGTGGTTAGGTTCCAGACCCGTCTTCTGCAAAGACCTGGGGGTAACGAAGAATAAGAGAGAGATGATGGTTAACACTTGGTAAATAGATGTTGCACTTTTGAGTGTCTACTACTATGTTCCCTTTCTGGCAGAAGAACTCATCAGGGTCCTTGAAAGCAGTTTTAATAGTTATTGGATAAGCTCTATCCCCTCTGTAGGTGGGAAAGCCCACTCCAGTCAGATACCCCGAGATGGTAGGGGTGAAAGCTAGTGAACCCGGAAAAGGAAACTATAAAAATGCTAAATAGTTTTTTTTTTTCCAGGCAATTCTTTTTTTTTTTTTTTTTTAATTAACTTATAATGTATTATTTGTTTCAGGGGTACAGGTCTGTGAATCATCAGTCTTACACAATTCATAGCACTCACCATAAAATGCTAAATTGTTTCAACATTACCTGAAAGCAAACCCCCTCCCTCTAGGATTCCAGTAAAATGGATGGCTCTTTCCCTTGCTTCTCTGGTTTTAGTCTTAATTGTCTGTTAATAACAAAGTAAAGCATGCACACCCTTAGGGCTCAGTTTCTCTGGGAAATCTCTGCTGATCCCTGCTTGCAGAGAGAATAAGTTCCCCTCTGTGTTTCTATGGCATCTGCCGCACAGTCTCTCAGCTCCTATGGAATTGTTTGTCTCAGGCATTCCCTGGCTAGTTTCGTTCATCTCTTGTAGGTGGGCTTACCTCTTAGTCACCTTTCTATCTCTCTAGCTAGCTCCAGGCCAGTTAGGTAAACACACAGTAAGTACTCCATTAATGTAAATAAAATAAACGTGGGTGGAAAAAAACCGAGAGAAGTAACTGGCTCTTTATAACTTCAGGATCTATCTTTCTATCTTCTGTCACATGCCTTCCCATTAGAATTCTGTAGTAACAATTACAGCTCGCAAATAACTACCCCCCACCCCAGCACCATAGTAATTAGAATGGAAAATAGTGATGGTGGCAAATAAATCAGAGCTGTAGAGAAAATCTGCCCCTGTTTTCTGTCATTAAAGGGATAAAAAGCTGCTTCTTCTTCTTCTTCTCCTTCTCCTTTTTTTTTTTTTTTTTTTTAAAGATGTAGTTATTCGAGAGAGAGAGAGAGACAAAGTGTGGAGGTGAGAATGGGGGGAAGGGGCAGAGGAAGAGGGAGGGAATCTCAAGCAGATGCCAAGCTGAGTGTGGAGCCTGACCCAGGGCTCCATCTCACAACCCTGAGATCATGACCTGAGCCAAAACCAAGAGTTAGACTCTTAACTGACTGAGCCACCCAGGAGCACCAAGAGTTTCTTCCTTAACAAATGGAGAGTGGTTGAAGGATGAGCTTGAATTAACTAGTTTGAATATCGTGGTATCTCACTTCCTGGTTTAAAGGTTTCTAGTTAAATGTTCAAAAGTGATAGAAAGATGGCCAAAGGAAAGGCCCTGGAAATGTTCCTGAGGACACAGAGGGCCTGGGCCTGAGAGCAGATCTGCCTCAGAGAGAAGTGACCCCAACAGATCCACCTGTGGGAACTCAGCTCATTCCAAGCACAGGTCTTCCCTGTGCTTTAGTAGCAGAGGCTGCTGTTCCTCAGGGCAGAGTATCTTCTTTCGACTCTAACTTCTTTGGGAACTGACTGAGATCCTGTTAACAGTCTGATTTATTTTGAAAGCTTCCCATAACAAAAATTGTCATAATAAGAATTGTCCTGAAAAGCCAACATTACTGTCCAAAATATCACTAATGTCATTTCAGATATTCAGAGAGGGACAGATAAATGGTTTATTTTAAAAACAACCACAACACAATAAAACACACATACATGGCCTAATGAAGAAAACTGCATACTTTTGAGAGGTCAGGTCTTTCTATTCCATGGGCTGTACTGTATAAGGGAGTTCCTGACAATGTTGAAAATCCCTATCCAGATTTTATGACTTTCTGTTTTTCTCTTAGTCTCTCAGCGTCTGCATTAATGGATCAGCAAAACTTATCAAGGCAGTTTAATCACTGGAGTCTTTTGAAATTGGTTAGTTTACTAAATTATGAGTTCCTTGAGGGTATGGACTATGTTTTACCCATCCAGTACCCAGCAAATGCTTGGATGATGGTGCAAACTGGGTAAGATATTTATTCAATGAATTAATGCATCAATGCAAAAATTCCCAGTGTGGTCCAGACTGTGATTTGAGTGAAGTGTATTGAGTGAAAAGATGACTGTGTGACAAGAGAAGGGGCGTGTGCAAGGAAGGGACTACCTCTTGATGTTCTCTACCTGTATTGAACTTAAAGTCTAGAGGAGCTTGCCTGCCCTACTGACTATAGGATGTCTAGACAGAAGACAGTCTGTTCTGAAGGACAGAAAGAAACTGACACCTGAAGAGATAAAAAGGCAAGAAGGACTCATGATATCTGTGGGTCAGGTAAATCAAAACTTTCCCACTGAACAGAGACTAATGAGGAAGGAGATTTTTGCAAAAATACTTTGGGACTGCTTTGCATGACATTATGATCCTGTGATTAGTTTGTGGGAGGGCAGGATTTAAGAGGGTTAAAAACATGTTTTTGGCAAAACTGTGGCACAAACTAATTTAGATGGAAAAATCCATTGCATGAGGGAATCTCTCTATATAAAACCGGTCCCATTGAAGACATTTTTGGCTTTTTTTTTTTTTTAAGATTTTTTATTATTTATTTGACAGACAGAGATCACAAGTAGGCAAAAAGGCAGGCAGAGAGAGAGAGGAAGGGAAGCAGGCTCCCCGCTGAGCAGAGAGCCTTATGCGGGGCTGTATCCCAGGACCCTGGGATCATGACCTGAGCTGAAGGCAGAGGCTTTAACCCACTGAGCCACCCAGGCGCCCGACATTTTTGGCTTTTAAATATGGACTTAAAAGGAAAAAAAGAAACCCCACAAAAAATAACAACCCAATAGGGTTATAGTCACAGAAAAAGTCTTAGGATTACACATATTAGAATCTCTGTGAAATAATGATATGATACTTCAAAATTTTCCTTCTGAAGTACCCGGGTCTCAGGTAGCTACTTTCTACAAAGTAAAATGTGAAACTGGCAAGAGCTGAAAACATGAATTATACATATTTACCCCAAAATGAACAAAACTGACTCACTGTTCAGTATTTAGTTATCTTTACTACAACAACAGCATTTGTCATAAAACAATATTACCTGAGGACTAGCAGAGCAAATGAAGAGCTTTTACAAAGCCATTTGTGGTGAATTAGTTAAATGATAATTTTTGTAGCAGACACAGCGTAAGTTTTACTAAAATATAAGTGGATGATTTTCAGCACAGAGTCAAGCACTTACATTTTCTTAGAGGGTAATACATCGCAGCAAGGATAAATAACTTAGTTTTCCTTTTTCTTAATATTTGTAAAAGGATACTGAGATCTTATTCCCTTTTCTCTAGGATGTGGGCAAACAGGGTCATGAAAAAATGGCAATAAACAATCATAAACATTTCTAAATGCTCAATCTGTCTTTCTGGTCCAGGCCAAATAAACAACTTAATACCTTGGGCAACCAAATGCATATAGCAAATCTGTAATGGCCAAAGACTTATAATGTGCTCAGAGAGACATGACCTAGTCAAGAAAAAAGAGGAATAACAATTCCTGTTATCTTCTGTATTTTTGGGAAAGGAAGCTGTTAGCCCCTGAATTAGATTTTAAGTGGCCATAAAAGATTTCTCAAAATGGAAAGGGAAATTGCCTTTCATGCCTTCCTTTTTTGAACAGGAGTGGGAAGTGTGGGTCAACATGCCTTCATAAGGGTTTCTATGACTATGGCGATTATCTCTGATATTTTTCTTCACTATGACTTCAAAATTGTGTTTTGTTGTCCTCTTAAGTTCGATTTTACTCTCAGACCATACATTCTGATTTTTGGCTTGGAAAATTTCTTGACTATATTGGTCACCATGAGATGAGCTCTGAGGTGTGAAAGCATCTGTTTTTTTTTTTCCCCCCAAAACATCTGATAAAAAAAAAAAAAGACTTATTTATTTATTTTTGAGAGAGAGAAAGAGTGCAGGAGTGGGGGGAAGGGGCAAAGGGAGAGAGAGACTATATTAAGCAGACTCTATGCTGGGCATAGAGCCCAATGTGCGGCTTGATCCCACAACCCCAATATCATGACCTGAGCAGAGGCGAAGAGTTGGAGGATTAACTGACTGGGCCACTCAGGTACCTGAGATGTGCCTGGTTTTTAGAGTTCCCACACCTGGAGCAAAAGCATTGCTGTACCAATGATGACTAAAGCAAGAACGATCCAGCACTGTAAAGGAACTTCTCAAGGTAGGTAATTTATTAGACCTGAGGGAAAAACAACCCAACCATATATTAGAAGATGCTGACAAGGGGAAAATAGTCTTGCAAAGCTGGCAAGTCCTTATTTCACTTTGATTTCTCTGCATGTCTTTATTTAGAGCTACTGTTCATGGTTTTTCTTTACATGCAGATAGAAGAACCAAATGAAGGGCTTCTACTCTCTCATTCAGTGAAGACTGACAACCAGACCATCATGACTTGCTTTAGAAAGACAACGCAAGGGACCTTGTCCAGGAGAACAGGGAGCACTGTGCTCTGATTTGGGGGCACATTGGGATGAAGAAATCTCCACAAGTCGTTTCAGGGTCAAGTGGCCTTTTTGGCTTTCCTTCATGCAACCTGCCCATGTCAGATTGTAACATTCAATGAAATAGAGAGAGAAAGGATTCCCTTATTAAAGACTATAAAGTAGTTTCAGAATAATGACTATGTTTCCCAGTCTCCCTAGATGTGCACAGGTGACTAATTCTGGCTAATGGAATATGATTGGAAATGGCATGTGCAATTTCTGGGAAATGTCTCTAAAGTGCAAAGCACATCCTTCTTTACTCCTTGTTGGAGTGGCACAAGATGAAGAAGCTGGCCAAAGTGGAGGAGCATGGCAGCCCAGCTCTGCATCCTGCCTATGCCGGAGGAAACAGACCTTTATTTTTGCCTATGCCACTGTTATTTTGTTTTCTGATGCTTGCCTCTGAACCTTAAGCGAGATGCTTAAGCAGGATGGTCAGTCAAGGCCAAATCCCCAGGAGCTTTCGTAAGCTATCCTAGTACCCAGGACTTGGCTTTGCAGGTGGTGGTACTCTGTGAGAGTGATTTAAAAGACACAGTGACATGGCCATCCACGTACTCAAGATTTCCCTGGCTATAGCTACAGACTGGATCTAGGGGAGGAGAGAGGCAAGGGAATCTAAAAGAAGCAATCATTTCTTGCTTGGGCTGTTCAGGAGGACACTGAAAAGGAGGAAAGAGTACCTCCAAGGAAGGTGAGAATGTGGCCCAGTAGGGCGGTGCCTCCCTTTGCAGGCCTCTCTGCTCACACACGTGTGTTTCCACTAATTGTCTAAATACATAGGGCACTTTTTCTGCACAGAACAAAACTCTATGGAGTATGGATGCAGGTTCCCCAATGTTTATAGCAGCCATGTCCACAATAGCCAAACTAGGAAAAGAGCCCAGATGTCCATTCGCAAATGAATGGATAAAGAAGATGCGGTGTATATATACGAGGAACAACAATTCAGTCATCAAAGAAGCCCCTCAAATCTTGCCATTTGCAACACCATGGATGGGGCTAGAGGGCATTATAAGGGGAGAAATAAGTCAATCAGAGAAAGTCAGTTATCATATGATCTCACTCATATGTGGGATTTAAGAAACAAAACAGAGGATCATAGGGGAAGAGAGGAAAAAATAAAACAAGACAAAATCAGAGAGGGAGACAAACCATAAAAGAGTCTTAATCATAGGAAATAAACAGGATTGCTGGAGGAGCGGTGGGTGGAGGTATGGGGTAACTGGGTGATGGACATTGAGAAGGGCACATGATACAATGAGCACAGGGTGTTATATAAGACTGGTGAATCACTGACCTCTACTTCTGAAACTAATGATACATTATATGTTAAATAACTGAATTTAAATAAACAAATGGATGCAGGTTTTCTATCAGCAATTTTTTACTCTCAGTAATAAAACCCAATTCTATGGGGATCAAGAAGGAAGAACTTTATGAATGTTTAATGGGCTTGTGGTTTTAAATAAAAAGCAGAGGAACGATTCTCACTAATATACTACTGAAAAACAAAGCTATGCCATTTTAGGATAAAAGTAAACAGAAAACCTAGAGGAAGTCAGGGTGTGAGTTAATGTTGCCCAAAGTTAAGGGCCCACTTTTCAGATGGCTGAATGCCATTCTCTTTCAGTTTTTCAGATTTCCCTACTCAACGATTTTCATGTATTCTGTATTTGAAGTCATACAAATACCGTTAGAGCACCTTTAAACAAACACAGTCTGAAACACACCAGTTACATTATTCAGAATACACTGCTAAGCCGTATTACATACCCAGAATGTATTCTGCCTTTTCATTAACATTATTGCTATCCTAATCATCTGCAGTTGGATTTTATTTGTGAATAACTCCTTCAGTCAGTCTGCTTCTACAAATAAGTCCCTTTCAAGCATTTCCTTTCAAAAGATATGATATTGTACCAAAAAAAAAAAAAATACAAAACACAAAACACAAAAGCAACAACCCATACCTCCTCCAGTTTGGTCCCAGTAGGTAGCACAATTCCAACTGCCTTTGTCTTCAGATAAAGCTTTCAAAAAGGGGCTTCATTTTGACTTTTAAGCGTAAAAAGGTGGACAGTGATATTTCTTGAGAAACAATAAGTCCTCATTAATATTGGTATACACTTATTGCCAGTTGAGTAAATCTCATAGAACTTAGGAGGGGATTTTCATTGTGGAGATAATTGAGGCAGTATTTAGTATATTATAAAAACCTCACAGCATTATTTTGGACTGGTGATTTTTGGAAGGTGACAATTCTGACTCTATGTGACTATCTGACTATCTGACTCCTTGGAGATGTGCTCTCTGTGGAACTGATCTCATTGGCATTTCTAGGAGAGGGTCTGGTCACCTCAGCTATGCCTACAGATGGATTCCCCTGGGAGAGAACGTGCTTGCCTTGACCTGCCATGGCCAATAGTTCTTAGGGAGGCACGGTGGCAGGGGGAGACCCAGTCTTATGGGCAAAAACACATGTCTGCCGAATTTTCACAGAAAAGAGCAATGACCATCAGTGTCTATTCAAAACAAAACAAAACAAAACAATGCTGGGAAAGATATGCAAGCCGCTGATCTATGTAGGAGAAACAGGAATGATGACAGAATAAAACTCTTCCATGGGTTATAAAGACAGCCCTGGTGGAGAACGGGAAAATGCAAAGCCGGTGACAATCAAAACAGCACAGCACAACTTGAAAAGAAGTAGCGGAAATCGCCCCTGATGAGAATGGGTTATTTCTGTCTACATCTCTCATAGCCAGCTAAATAGTCCCGTGAACACGTTCTGGCACATTCTAGACAACTTGCTTCAGAGCCAGACTATATGTATATTTTTTTACCTGAATCAATATATTTCCTTCTTTCATATGCTGCTTGCTTTTCTTCCCAAGTTTGCTATACAAATCTACTGAGCACTGAGGCGCCAAAAGGACCTCCATTGGTCCTTTCTGTGGGAGCCTTTTCAGCTGACACCTGCTTTGGGGAAGTTTTTCCCTCTGCCCACAGCTTCTGTTGCTGCTGTCCTGGCCAGGAATGTTGAAGGCGATTACTCCCTCCTCTGAGCTCATTGCACCGGGATTGAAGACCCAACTCAGGGCCATGCATAGGCCTACCTGACTAAATCAGATGCTGGCTCTCAGAAATTCAAATGGAAACGTTCCTAGAGTCCCTGAACCCTCATGAGCTTATCTGCAAAGTGGAGGAGAGGAAAGGCCAGTGTTGGCACCTCAGAAGGGAAAGTCAAGTGCTATTTGAAATGGTGGGGCCTCAGAGACCAGGGCGCTGCAGAAGAAACATGGAAGGGGAGGGGAGAGGAGTAAACAGGCAGAGAGAAGCAGGTCCACGTAGCCCCAGGGGAAGAAACAGAGAAGCTGCCCAGCAACCTTCCACATCTAGCCCAGGCCAGCTTCCTGCCCAGAATGGCCAGGGCCCAGCGGTCTGTGGTAGAACCATGGCAGGCCCCCCAAAGCATCCTTATGCAAGGAAAGAGACCCTCCTGCCCAGCTGGGCCAACGGCAAGCATAAGAGAAGCACCACCGAAGTGTCCTGTGTCCCACAGGCCCCAGATGTGAGGCTCAGAAGTGGCCCATTCAGAACTGCTAAGGCATCTTTAAATGGCTTTGACCACTGTAAGTACGTATTGGCTTCAACAGCCTACGGAAACTCATTCAGATCTCGCCTTCCTTCTTTCAGTGCTACCATCAGCTCCTGCCTGCACAAGAGTGAGGTGGTCAGCACCCAGAGGGGGAGATAGGTAGCCTCTGCAGCTAACCATTGTCAATGCCATGTGTCTGGAGTGTTTTCTGCAGGTGGGTCTCCATTCTCTGCCCCTCCCCGCCCCCCCCAGCCCCCGTGATGGCTGCTGTTGATGGGCATGAGATTAGAAATTTCTCAAACACCTGCTGCTTCCCTGTTCACATAGTTTTTAAAGGACCTTATTCTTACTCTTCACATATATAGCAATGAGACTCTTTTTCATTTATTATCATTATTTGTTTATTTCAGAACCAGTTGTTCCTTCCCCTCTGGATTTCTACACCAGATCTTAAACTTTAAACAAACAAATCCTTCTCCACAGAGATTTCTGAAACACTGTTGCTGTGACAGAGAAGAAAACATGATGACAATCATGGTGCCTGGATGAAAATCTCTTAGTTTTGACAGGTAAGGGTGTTAGCCTGTAAGACCGCAGACTATATTCTTTCAATGTACTGGGCGCGGAGTCAAATTACATGTAGGCATATGAATTTAATTCGATGTCTATTTATTGAATAACTGTCGTTTACATGAAGTGCCCTGGGCACTATAAAAAGAATTAAGGGTTCTTATTATTCCCAACCCCACCTCCTATGTCTCACGTTTCTTCCTTCCCTTCTCTCCCCTGTGGCTCTCTGATGGCTCTTGGATAGTTTCTTCTGTTATCCGGTTCTTCAACGACTTCCATTTCTCTATTTCTGTCAGCACCCAGAGTCTCACTTCTTCCCTTGCTGGCCCGAGAGACATATCACGTCAAAGGTTCTTTTGTAAGCACCTTCTGCTCCTTGCTCTACGATTCTTCTTTCTGCCTCATCTATTCTGAACAACATAAAACCAAGGTGTGACACCACCATTGTTCTGTTCTTCCATACAGGGGCTGCTGAATGTCACTGGGGATGGGACTGGTGCCATGCCAAGTTCCCAGGGTCCAAACTCTCCTCCAATCTCAAAGCTGGATGGGAAGAACATGGCAGGGCTCCTGCCTCTGTTGCTGCTCTTCCAAGCCCTTGACTCCCTTTCTCTTGTCTCATCTGGACTTGGTTGGAAAAACAAAGACAGTAACCAACAAATGCTAAGTGAATAAAAAAGGAGTGGTCCTTCTGCCTCTAATAACCACAATCATTAGAAACATTTTTGAGCTCCTGTATTTCAGGCACATGTTGGGGACTTTAAATGAGTTAGCTCAGTTCATCCTCAAACAATATGTGATAGAGATTATTCTCTGGATAAGAAGACAGGCTATTGAAGATTAAACAAGTTTCTGAGATAATAGAGCTAGTAAAATTTAAACCTACTCTGCTGATAACACGAAGCCATAATGACTTTGTTCCCACCCCCTCTAGCGCATGCGCATGCACAGCTTGCACACACCCCCCCGCCCCCCCGCCCCAGCAGCATGTAGCATAATCCTAACAGTATGATTTGTTAACTCATCAGGCCATTTTTCACTTTACGTTCTTTCCATACTTCCTACACTTTTATAATATAATCTAAACCTTTGCATATGGGAGATTTTCATGATCTATACTTTTACTACCAGACGGCCTTGTCTTCTATTCCCCCCACCCCCGGCCCTTACGCCAGCAGCCCTGGGCTCCACACACACTTCCCCACATGCCTCGCTTTCCAGGGTCCTTGTGTCTTGTGTTCTCTCAAACACTCATCTCTGCTCATGGAGCCAATTCTCATTCCTCCTTCCAGAAGAGCTACAAAGACAGCCTCCTCTTAAAATCTTCCCTGTGCTAAAGGAAGCATGGAAGTGAGAGACCTTCTTCTAATTTCTGACCTAGTTGAGGAGATAAACGATGTAAGCGTGAACAGTCAGAAAAGAATACAAGTCACATGCTAATCAAGCCCTAGATGGCGTGAGACGTGTTGCACCTGTAATGCACCAAGGAAAAAGCTCTTGGAAAAAAACACATGTAGAAGTTGCTAGACGTAAGGAGTGTGAAGCCATCTCAGCCTAGGAGGTTCAGGCAGTCTGGGGAAGCCCCTCCTTCCAAGATGAGGTTCTCAGGGTGATGTATAATGCTTACTCTGTTTTTTGTTGTTGTTGTTGTTCAAATCTGACTATTTCATCTCCCCTCTGGCTCTTCTGCCTCTGCTCTCTTTTGTCTTTGATGATACTATCCAGATGTGAGTTGGATTGCCTGAGAATAGCAAGCATGGCCTCAATATTCAGGCTGCTGTCTGAGTTTCTTCCATTTGATATGAAGCTTCTGAATGAGGGGCTGTGGCAGGGACGCCTCTCCGGGCTTCACATTCACAAAGCTGTGTGTTTAACAGCTGCCGTCTAATCTTGCAGGTACTGTGACCCTTGGAAGACAAACGTGTTTCCACACCTGCTTTGAGTATTAGGACATTTGTTGGGAAATGTATGACAAAATGATAATGGTTTTATTCTACTTCTGCTATGTTTCCCTTGGCTATATCCTTTTTGTCCTTTTGTGAGCTACATAATCTTATTAACTCATCCTTTGTGGAAAAGTTGGAGTAGGGGTGGAAAATCTATATCTACCGAGATAGCTCTGTATCATGTAAAGATAAATACTTTGTTAATGTAGTTCTTCTTTTACTCGATACCATCACTTGACCGTAACAATGGTTCTTCAAGCTGAGTGAGCCTAAGAATCAGCTGGAGGGCTTGCCAAGACCCAGACTCGTGGATACCGTCTTCAGAATTTCTGGGGTGATTCCCAGTAATCTGTATTTCTGACAGATTCCCTGGCAATTGTCATGCGGACGCAACAACCACATTTTGAGAACTACTGAACTGGACTGTCTATTTCTTATGCTTATGATTCTTCCCAGAATGTACCTCTTCCTTCCCTCCATTAGGTTTAAACTCATACTTTTCCTTCACACCCCAGCTCCGCTGTCACTTTTGGGGAGAAACCTTTATGGAACCCGGTTGGGAGAGTTAACGACCGTCTTATGTGTTCTTGCAGCACATTATTCGTAACCCCACTGGGCACTGGAAGGGCTTGCTGTAATGTATTGTGTCACATGCCTCCCTGTCCCAGGAGACCGCCTCTCTCGTTTTCATCTTACCATCTCTTGGGAAGGTCCCTGATAGAGAGTACACACTTGATGAATGGTAGCCAAATAAATACACGGATGGGAAGTCTCCTGCCTGGGAAACGTGGTATTTTCATGGAGTAAATGTGGTAATTTGAAGAAATAATATGACTATCTTTATCCCAGGAATAATGCCTCTTCAGCATAGGCACTGTGCTCCTGGGTAAGGAGCTGAGTGGTGCCAAATGGAGCTTGCTGAAGGAAGCCTGCTTTGTTGTCTCATCCACAGCTCACAGGTTGCATCTGTCCTGCGGCCCATTTATCTCTCTTAAAGGCTTCTCAGCAACTAGAGTCTCTCAAGCAGTGGTGGCAATGATTTGTAGAACCAAAGATGACTCCGGGTCAAATTCTTGGCACATCTCTGAAGACAGGGAGGCTTTTTCGTTGGAACCTGGCTGCCAATAAACTGATGTCATGAAGGAAGGATGTTTTCTCTTTCTGCAGTGGTCTCTAGGGCTCTTGCTAGGCTCTGGCATTAGCTCAGTGGTATTTTTGAATCCAGTGAAATACAAGGTTTGCCTATTATGGGTCAGGAACTCAATATACACTCTTTGGAACCCTTGCAAGTGTGGCATGCTCTCTTCTCTTTGCACAGATAAGGAAACTAGGGTCCACAGAAGTTGAATATCTTGCCCAAGGAGCACAGTGTGTAGCAGGTAAGCTAGAATTTGAAGGGTCTGTAAGACTTAAAGCACATGTTCTTCCTGCCCCATCAGTAGCTCCAAGAAACTTCAGAATGCTGGGAGGCAGCCCAGCAAGGACCACCCTCCAATCCACAGCTTTTGGACTTTCCTTTGAAAAAAATTTTAGCTGTTAAAAGAAAAAATGGGGGAAAAAAAACCCCAAAGGATAATATCACCATACTTAGCCACATCACCTTTTTTTTTTTTTTTAAACTTTATTTATTTTAGAGAGACAGAGAGAAAGAGAGAGAGGTATTGAGAAAGAGAGCGTGAGCCAGGAGGAGAGGTAGAACATGGGACTTGATTCCAGGGATTATGACCTGAGCCAGAGGCAGATGCTTAACTGACTAAGCTACTCAGGTGCCCTGAACTACCTCTTTTTGATAGAGGAAGACACCCCCAGCCTAAGTGTTTAATAAGCTGCCAAGCAGAGTGCTTCCTGGGAATGCATGTCCTTAGGTATGCATAGGTGACCCTGAGAGCTTGTTTATAACTCTGACATTGTACACGTCAAAGATGTTGGCCTATAAATGCTGCTCAGCTGAAGATTGTAGATATGCCTATGCTTTTCTTCCTACCACATAGGCCTTTATGTAAAATGTGTATAGTGTTTTTAGCCTCAAAATAGCAGTGAGCCAAGGTAGACTGTCACCTCCCAGTTATCTACAAAGGAGCTAACATTTATGGATTCCTGTTTTCCCAACAAATATTTACTAAGTATCTACCAAATGACAGGTATACAACTCAAAAATTCCATGCCTTCATGGCAAGTACATTCTTGTGTGGGGACACAGCAAACCAATATATAATGTCTAAAATGATGGTGACTGTATCATATAATCGGCCAGGTGATGGCATATAGAATGTCTTTTGTTAACTAGTCTTTTATAAATTCTTTGCTGACTTAGACACATTGAAAATTATAAAAAAAAATACTGACTCATTTATTAAAGAGGTAGTTTATTTTATTTTTAATTAGGAAAAAAATTTTTTTAAGAGAGAGCATGTAAGCAAGGTTGGGAGAGGGGCAGATGGAGAGCATCTTAAGCAGACTCTTCCCTGAGTGTGGAGCCTGATGTAGGGCTTCATTATCTGAGCCGAACTCAAGAGCCAGACACTTAACTGATTGAGCCATCTGGGTGCCCAAAGAGGTAGTTTTGTAAAGTGTGTAGCTGTTAGTATATTTCAGCAAGTATTAGGTAAAATATGTCTGCATGCCAGGCCCTATCCTTGGCGTTTTATATGTATTTTCCCACCCAATTATCATGGCGGCCCTATGACGTAGGTACTTCTTATCTGCATTTCCCAGAGGAGGAAAAACAAGGCAGAGGGAGGTTAAACACTTTGCTCAGAGTTAATCTGGGAAGTCCGACCCCAGAGCTCGACCTAGGCACTGCTACACTATCAATGACAAAGTTTGTCTTTGTCACTCACCCTCTTGATGAGATACCAGCAAGGCTATGGCATATGACGGCCTAGACTGTGCACAAGCACAACTGCAGGGGGCAAGCTGACCGGTGGGGCAGCGGCTCTGTTGCTTTGCTGTTACTGAGGGGTCAAAAGGAAGGTATTTCCATTTCAAACAGTTAATATCAGCCAAATTACAAAGAAGACACTGGAGAAAAACCATGCATTCTGACATCAAATTGAAATAGGATTATTCGCCTGTTATTATATTACTATTACCTAATAAAACCATAATTGAAATGACATATTTCAGGGACATAGACATGTATTCATAGCCTCAGCTATACATTTAGGTAGGCTGTTTAAAGGGGAGCATGCTAGAAACCTAGAAGAATTTAGGAACCCCTCCATACAAAACGCGTTTTTGTTTTCTTTCACCTCTCCACCTCTCTGAACTGAACCTGGACATTTTCAGTTTCCCCACAGTCCCTTCTCCTCACCATCTGCTAATGCTGGCATGGACTGTGGGGTAATTCACACCATTCAGAGAACCATCTTCTGCTACAGTGCTAAGTAAGGACCTGAAGCCAATGAAAGAAAGACGTGTGGGGAGAGAAGCCACAATAAAGACTTCACCAGGAGGGCATCCGTTGAACAGTCTGCCCTTCCTATTGGGACCACTGTCCATGGCAGATTTCTTCTGACTACTGAGCATTATTGTTTCCTTTTCCCAAATCTGTATCAAGACAGTTCCACGTAATTGGCGTTATAAGTGTCATTTCCCAGCCAAAGTACATGGGCAGCCTAAAATCCCAGTGGAGCAGATCCGGGCAGGAGCAACCGGTGGTGAGTGTGAGTTCAGGGTGTAAGATGGAGGACAAGTGGCTTCAAACAGGGCGGGAATGTTAAAGGAATGTCGGCTGTAGGGAAACAGTTCACCTGAGATTTGAAGAAAACTTTTGGATTCTTACTTAGGAGGTGGGATTCAAAGCCAGGATGCATCAGCCCTATTTCTTATTCTCTGTCGACAAGATGCCCAGGCTTGATCGGATTTCAGCAAATGTCCTTCCCGACGCCTCGAGCTTCAGCCCATCTTCCATCTAGCTCTCAGCATCTTTAACTAGAAATGGGCATCTTCCCTTAACGATCCCACTTATTGGTTGAGTGGTCTTTTTTTTTTTTTTTTTAAGATTTTATTTATGTATTTGACAGACAGAGATCACAAGCAGGTAGAGAGGCAGGCAGGGAGAGAAGGAGGGGAAGCAGGCTCCCCGCTGAGCAGAGAGCCCAATGCGGGGCTCCATCTCAGGACCCTGAGATCATGATCTCA
Source organism: Mustela nigripes (assembly GCF_022355385.1). NCBI lineage: Eukaryota > Metazoa > Chordata > Mammalia > Carnivora > Mustelidae > Mustela > Mustela nigripes. Next base: position 38,749,390 of record NC_081564.1, on the reverse strand, counting down.
GCCGAAGGCAGAGACTTTAAACCACTGAGCCACCCAGGTGTCGGGTTGTGTGGTCTTTGAAATATGTTGTTCCTTCTCTTTCTTTTTCTCCCTCTCTCTCCTTTTGAGATGCTCTTTAAGGAAAAATTGGCTTCATGAAGTGCAAGTGTTCTCCTGCAAAGGTCTTTGGCATGTGACTGCCAGCTACATCCCGGTTTAAACATGATCAGCGTTTTGTGTCCTTTGGATGAGGAAATCCCTTTAGAATTGTTTAACTTAAGCTTTCCTATCAAGATTTCTTTTTCACTTTTAGACTCCGAGAATTACTCGGGGTCCCTGAATGTAGGCAGAAAAACCCTGAAAAAATAAATGGGAGAGAAAAACGTTTCTAAGCACAAGCATGACCTCCACACGCAGGGTTGGAACCCAGTGTAAGGATGGCTCCATGGGTTGTGGAGGGCCAAGCTGGGGGGATCTACTTCTGCACTTCTGCAGGATAACAGAACCGGAAAGGGAGATAGAGAGGCAATTCCTTACGGGTGCCATAGTTCATCCTGCCTGTGGGAGGCCACAAGTGTGAGGTAATTTACCAGTTTAAGGTAATTTATAGGACCTTGTTACTCTTCAACTGAAGCCGTGGATCCCAGCTCAGGATCCCTTGCTGTCTCTCCCCCGTCCACCACGGTTTCCCAGATCTGGGCATTCATGGCCCTTTGGAAAGAACAGCATTTGTAGCACTTTTTAAGCATTAACTCACTGAAGAGTAGTTAAGCTGCACACTAGTCTGTCTTCCTTCCAAATGTGAGCTCCTTCAGGGACTCGATTGCTCAGCACCTAGCCCAATGCCAGGCACCGAGTTAAATGTTAAATGCATAAGAAAAAAGGAGGAAAAAAGCCCCATCAGCTTGCTGGCTCACTTGCATGTCCCATAAATGTTCTGAGTGGATACTCCACGACTCTCTAACCTCCTCATCTGATCACACCCCTTCCCTGCTCAATACTCTCCAGTTCCTTAAAAATAAAACCCTGCTCCTTGCACAGCCTGTGCGGTCCCTGCTGGCCTTGCTGCAGCTCCCCTCCCGCCTCACCTCTTTCTCTTCTCACCTCAAATCCCAGGCTACAGCCACTAGGTCACTTGCAGGTTCCTCATCCACCTGCTGCCCCCCCCCCCCCCCCCCATTCTTTATGACTTCCTCTGCTGGGAGAATGCCCCTCACGGCCACGTGATTCCTCCTCGTCCTTCAAAATGCTGTTGCTCTGGCAACGGCACGGTGTCCCCTTCACCTTTCACGCATCACCTCCAACGAAGCTCTGCCATCTTCCTCCTCTCCAGTGATCCCTTGTGCTGGGAGGCAGTCTTGGGTACACTTAAGGCCGATACACTTCTAGTTACCGTCCAGGCTGCTGTTCATCAATAATAAGATTTACAGTCTCCTAAAACCATAAATGCCAAAGCTCATGAAGGAACTTAGGAGCTGGTTGCCTAGGGACAGTGGCCGCCATGTTTGCAGCTATCAGAGACATGATCCTGGACTGTTCAAGGAGGTCGATTCATCTCGGGTAGGTCTCCGACCCAGATGCCTCTGACACCTGACCGTCATCCTCCTAGATCCTCAGCAGGAGCGATATTTTACTGTCTCCATCGAAGTCTTCCCAATGTACCCGAACACGTCTGCTTCGCCTAAGAAATCTCTCCCTTTTGTTTTCTCCGAAAATAAAGGTAGGCTATTATGCTTGTTCTAGGCAGCTAGGGGGAAACAGCCTGCACATACAGAGTCAGAATGAAATTAAACCCTACAACAAGAATTTAATTTCCAAATAATAATGAGCTGGGAGACGTCCGAGAGAAAGTTTTCAAGGGGCCAGCAGTATCCCAAAGGTGTCCGAGGCGCACTAGATTTTTCTTCTGCCGCTTTGCAGTAGGCGTCGGTGTGATGCCCACCTTCCCTATGAGCCAGGCTCTTGGGGGGCAGCGGGTACGCCGAGTTCACCTCCGCGTTCCCGGAGCCCCGCCCGGTAGCTGGCCGGGAGCGAAGTCCCCAAGCTGTGGCTGCCTTGAATAGCACAGCAAGAAAGTTCCTTCCATTTCAATTCTCTTCCAACCCATTTAGTTTAATCAAAGAGGAAAGCTCCCTGTTTTCTTGACGATATGATGTTAACACCCCTTTTTGCTTTTCCTCCCTCGTAAGCAGGATTCAACAGGCATAACATCTACCTGAGCGACTAGTTTTGTTTTCCTTGTTCGTGTTTTTGTGATTAATGTCAACCAGAGGCAAGGCAAATGGAAGGGATCCCAAGTTGTTGTTTTCTAACTGAATGCGTTTAAATAAAAAATGAGTCTATTTGTTAGAAAAGCATTAGATTTAAAAAAAAAAAATGATACCAGGAGAGCCAGATGTGGCAAAAGTCACGACGGTCGTATATAAATGAAGGATGTTTGGGAAACAGTGACTCAATCAATGTTAATTTAATGGATAAGTGAACGTCTCTTTTATCTTCTCCCTTCTTTTGGCTTCTCTAACTGCCACACTGGTCTGGCTTTGCCTCCAGTTTGTATTACTGCAATTATCTCATATTCTGGAGCTATCTTCCTGCCTCTACCTTCCGCCCAGCTCCCCCACGCACTAGCACGACCTACTCATAAATGTGCCATGGTTCCTTCTCTCCTAGCAAGCCAGCGCTGACTTTGGACATTCGTCAAAAGCTGGTTCAAATTCCCCAGAAGCTGGCTCAGATCTGTCCTTCCAAACGTATCAGCCCAAGTTCCACTGCATAGACCACGTGGACATGTATGAATCCTAGGCAATACCTGGTTTCTTTTTGGCTCCAGGACTTACGTGGAAAGCCCTCAGAATCCTACTCATCTCTTGCAAGTCTTATTCAAATCCTCCTCCCTCCATGAAGGCTGCTTTGTTCATTCCATCTGGGGGTGATGTGTCTCTCCTTAGAGCTACAGCAGCACTTCGACTGTGGGAAAATATTCATCATGTGTATATTATATTGAAGGCATTCCTTCAGTATTTTTATAAGTGTCCTGTTTTCTCTTTCAGATTGCAGGCTCCGGGAAGGCAAGAACCAATTCTTAGACATCTTTCTATCCCCATTCTATTTTTATTGGCTAAATACCTACTGTCTGAATTAATATATGAGTGGAGATATTTGGGGATATTCTGCAGGAAAGAAATGTAGGAAGCCAGTGCACTGCTTACAAACGCTATTTCAGCTGAAGAAATGGACTGCAAACTCACAGAATGGTAAGCTCATTGGGAATTTGAATGTGGTAATTCACCCGATGTGTGGAAACCTATGTCCTTTAAAAAAAATGATCTGTAATAATTTTAAAAATGACTTTTCAACTTAATATTATTTACAGTCTAGTCCAAATCCTTCCACCGTAGAGGCAAGAAAATGGAGTTAACCCTACAAATATAATGCATAGACATATATAAATTTATACGTGACCAGCGCTATGTTCACACTGCAAATATGCATGGGTAAAAACAGTCCTTTGGTTCTTTGCAGCATATGGTTCAAACCTCAGAGGAACTACACCCTTTAAAATTCTCTAAATTTCAGATACAACCATAAACAAGAGCCATATTTGTAGTACGTAGTCCACTCCACTGGGTCTAATATATGTTGGCTGTTAGAGAAACGATGGAGAAAGCTGTCGGGAGGCTATTCACGTTGACCATCCCTTCCAGGGTGAAGTGATATTACCATGGAACACATTTCAGAGAAGATCCTTCTACAATAGCTGCCTCTAACTTTGAACTTATTTTGTTTCATACCAGATGCCTCATTAGTAAAATGGCAATAATGAAATGTTGTGACATTAGTAAAGACAGTAATGTTAGTAACATTAATATGTCCAGCAGTAGTCAGCAAAAAACAACAACAACAACAAAAAACCAACCAAAACAACAACAACAACACACGCACACACACACACACACACAAACAAAAGAGACAAACCTGTGGCAGGCAACTGGCCTCAGTGGACCTTTATTTGCATGATCTCTCAGGGAGGTGGGTCACTTTTATGAGTATAATTTATACAGTTCTTAGCTGATGAAGTACTAACATGTTATTCACTCCCTAAGCAGTCTCAAGATAGTTCAGTCTTTTGAGATACACTTTTGTTCTTGCCCACTTAGACGTTGTACATAAAATATAAATTGAATGAAAAAGAGCATTTGGCACAGGTAAGTACACTGAAGGTGCATGAATTTGCAGCAAGGTTTCTTGATAGAAAGGCCCAACTCTCTTATTCATTATTATTATTCATTATTACTATCTTTACTTTCTGCTGTATTTTCTGTATATAGTCCCTTCACTGATAGTAGAAAAATAAATCAGTTGAGTTGAAATGTATGTGCATAAAGGGAGGGACCAAAGCATGCATAAAGATAATTTGAAAGTCACCTCCATCATATACCAGTGCTGTACAGAGATTTCTTTATAATGACATAGTTTAGTGGTCATGATTACTTGGTGCCAAGGAAAACATCAAAAGAAGGTTCTGGTAGCTTTCCCCTTCCTGACCTTGTTCAAAGATTTGTCTTTTAAAAATGACTCCATTATCTCTCTGGTCATTTCCAACACCTTGTTTGTTAAGTCTCAGTGAGTCAATGATGCAGGCCCCAGCAAAATGTGAATTTGGAGCTAGAAAGGACCAAAGAAATAGCTGGGCTAGAATTTCCCCAAAGTGTGTTCTGTGGATCTCTAGTCCTAGGAGAGATTTTATGGGGGACAGAGAGAGAGCAAGAAGGAGACAGAGAAGAAAGAGAGAAGAGAGAGAGATTTGGTGCAATATATTTTGTGGAAGCTGGCTGTCATATTTTCTCCTTAGAGAGTCACAATACTCTTTCACCTATTAAAGATTGTGAAGTTTTGCAGTAAAGAAACCTTCTTTAATATTTGTACCCTAGCATTTTGTAAAACTGTCTGATACTGAGCTTTTTGAAGACTATCTCTTGCCCTTTCTGAGGAGGGCCTCTCTGAAGAACATAGCTGAGGAATTGCTGATTGATGCTTAAGTTCCTCCCTCATTTTACAGATGAGGAAGTTAAGCGTGATTTACTGTCACTCTCACCTACCCCATTACTTACCCACAGGAACCGTGGGGAAGTATGGATAAAAGGCTTTGAAGCTGAAGACAGCTTAGCCTACCTCTATAAAAGAAAAAAGATGAACTCCAGGAAATATAATTGATTTACCCAGAGTCCCCAATTAGCAGTGTCTTTGTCTAGAATCTAGAATTTCCTCACTTCTGCCTTTTCCTTCCCCATCAAAAAAGTGCTCTTTCCATTATATGAGTGCATTTTTCTGAAATTATTTTACCTTGCATTTTGCTTTACCTGATGTCGGGCCTTTTTTTTTTTTTTTTCTCAGTACAGTGGAGGCCCTTTTAACAAAACTCCACCTAACCCACGCCCCAGCTTCACGGACACCATTGCTCTCTCTGTCAACACAGCCAGGCTGCTCACGGCAGCCCAAAGAATCCTCACACTCTGAAGCTAACTCTAGAACTCTCCGAGACTTTTCCTTATATCTATTTATTTTAACCAAACTTGGAATTACAATGATGTCATTTCATTAAATATTACAGAACACCATAGGCTGAGGGCAGAAGAGTCATTTCTCTAAAATCTCTTTTAAAAGGAGGTGTTCCTCTTTGCATTTAGAAAGTTTTGTGAAGATTGAATAGACAGGGATGGTAAAAATGGCGGCCAAAGGAGTTGTGAGGGAGACAAGTGTAAGTAAGGAGAAGAGTCACGACAACTTCGAAGGGTCTGCCTTCAGATTGTTTTGCATGTCCAAATCTAAAGAAAACGGAAGCTTGAATTTATAGATACATAGTTGGAATGTGGCTCATGCAAGAAAGACAACTTAGAACTCCAACCAATAGTTTCACTTTCAAAAAAAAAAAAAAAGGCCTTGGTACTTCATGAAAATGTTAGTGAACGAATATACATGTACATATTTTAAGTTAAAACTAAAAGTTTGAGGAAAGTATTTTTAAGATTTTATTTATTTATTTGAGAGAGAGAGCCTAGAGGGTAAGGGAGAGGGCTGACTTGTTGGACAAGTGACCTCAGAGACCCCTCACTCCCTTAGCTCAGGGAGGGAGAAAGAGGCGACCGTCCCAAACAGTTGCAGAGGTGCTAAAGGAATGAGAAGCTTGAAGTTGGGGTGTGGAGGACACAGGTGCACCGCTTTCCTGACCGAAGGCTGTGGAAGAGACCACAGGTGTCGGCAACAATTGCAGTACAGGGGACATGAGGCACGTGTGCCTGTTTCTCAGCGGACACCAATGATGAGGAGGGATAAGCTGTAGCTAAAAGACGCAAGGCTGGGCTGGGAGGAGACAGTGTTGACCCAGACGCCAGGTGAGCCTCTTGGCTGGGTGAAAGACTGTTTCGTTTGACCAAATATCCGCTTCAAAGAGCAAACCTCTCATGGAGCGACTGTTCCCTTCTCGACTCCCGTAATACACGTTCTCGGTCTTGACTGGAGTTGGGGTCTCACGAGGTAAGCTTAACTTACTTGTGGAAAATAATAAGTTTTGTTTCTGAACATATGATCTGTTGACGGTGTATTTTAAACCTGAAAAACCTGCATTGGAAGAATGGTGTATGAAAGCAACATGTAGTTCTTATTGGTTCTCTTTTTTTAACACACATTCGGTGCCAATGTTCTAGACACTGTACTGAACACTGAATCAGACATAATTCTCTGTTCACTTGGCTCACAGACAAAAATGGGAAGAGCACACTATACGAAGCGCCGGGGATGGGGGAAGGGACATATGCATGCTTATGAAAGTGCATGTTTAGGAAGTATAAATAATATGTGTTATTTAGAGATCATTACGGGATGAAAATTGTGCCCTCCTAAGGCCTTGATTAAACATGTGACATAGTGGGGGGCAGTTCTGGCTGGCTGTGATTCAGAATCAGCTGCCACACTCCAGAAAAAGATTTCTGCCCCCCCCCCTCCTGAAAACCTGGGGTTTTGCTGGGCCATCTGTATTTTCAGAATGTTCCCTTGGTGATTCTGCCCGGAAGCGCCAACTGGGAGTAGCCATTGCCATAGAAAGCTATAGGTGTTTTGTATAGATTCTCTGTGTCTGATGATCTTTGGTGGCATCCTTAGGAAAAATCATTTAGGTTAGCTCACAAAAATTTCTCTGTGAGAAAACATGCTTAAATCTCACATGACCTCCCAATTCTGCCTTAATTAGAACTTACTTTAATGAACTGAAAAATAATAAACTCAGAAAAACGTGTCCAAAGCCTATGCTTAGGGGGAGCCCACTCCTAAATCTTGAGTGACTGCTCTGTGGCAAAGATTTGTGTTTTTCAGTGTTAAAGAGGCTTAACCCCCCAGTAACGGGAAGCCTCCCGTTTTTCAGAGTTCAGGGGGCAAGATAGAGCTTGCTTAGGTCATCCTGGCATGAATTGCTGAAACCAGACAGTACCAAGCATATTTTCTCAAAATGTGGTGATATCTGGGAGCACAAGTCACAAATGAACTTTTCTCTCCACGGGATAATTCTATACTTAAAACCACCTGGGAGTTCCTCGCCTGACAGCCTTTTGCTGTTGAAGGTGAAATGTGGTGAAGCAGGTCCTGTCTGAAACAGCTGAAACCAATTGCTTAAGGTGTTTAGCAAGCAAGGTTTTTGGCCATCAGCAGGAATGACTTGCTGGAGTCCTGGCTTACAAATTTACAGAGCCTACATGCTCTCTCTCTCTCTCTCTTTTTTTTTTTTCACTTAAAAAAAATAAATTATTTTTATTATGTTATGTTAGTCACCATATAGTACATCATTAGTTTTTGATGTACTGTTCCAAGACTCATTGTTTGCATATAACACCCAGTGCTCCATGCAATATGTGCCCTCCTTAATACCCACCACAGGGCCAACCCATCCCCCCACCCCCATTCCCCCCTAAAATCCTCAGTTTGACGAACCATGAGGGTTTGTGGACTCTGAGAAACAAACTGAAACACTTTTAATGAGTGCCAGTTTCACTGTGTTCTCCAAATAGGTGTTGTTCTCAGGATCTAACCATCTATCTGTCTCCAAAAGGCAGAATTCTGCTCTGGGTAGAGAAGCAATTGATTTCACTTTCCTGCCATAGAGAGAATGTTACAATATCCTCCTAAATCAGGACGTATCCTGATTTCTGAATGGTGACTCAGAGCGGCAAGTCTGAGTCTGGACCTTGAAGTGTGCATTCTGGGGCATGTGCCCCAGCCCCTTGGGTGCAGAGGACACTGGTTGGCTGAGGTCTGCACCTACACTCTCTTAAGACCCAAATGACTGGATGGAAATTGAGGTTTCAGTGACAAAGTGCATCCACATTGTGGGGTCAAGTTACTGTCATTGGTTGGCCACACCCCCTCGATGAACCAGGAACTGCAGCTTGTCGTAGTCTCAGACTGAATCGTAAAGGGACGGACTTTCTAGTGGTGACCCCCATGAATCCAGGACACTAGTCTGTTATTCCTGACTGTGAACTTTTTCTTGCTTTTGATTTTTCTTTAGTGATTATTCTATTTCTCTGCCAGGGTTTGCATAAAAAAGAAAAACAGTGGGAACTGTAAAAATTGAGAGACTTCTCTTTCCCTTGGTTCTTCTGGTAAACAGTGCTAATAGGAAACTCCTTGAACAGCTGGGACCTTACATATGCTCTGTGTTTGGCGTCTCTCTGGTGTACTGCAAACAGAAGGTGTTCAGTTTTTGTTGACTGCCTGCCTTGAAAGACACTTTCTTTGTAATTTTGCCTTTCTCTTTACCAGAACACTAAAAATTCTCTACTAGAGGTAGATACTCTATACAGGATTTTCTTTCACCTGGATAGCTGTTGTATATTCAACTGATTTTCTTTTCTTTTTTTTTTTTTTTAAGGTTTTATGTATTTATGTATTTGAGAGAGTGCGGAGGAGAAGCAAGGGAGAGAAAGAAAGAGACTCTCCAGCAGAGGCCCCCTCCCCACCACAGAGTTCAACACAAGGCTGGGTCCCAGGGCCCCGAGATTACAACCCCATCTGAAACCAAGAGCCACCAGATGCACCTCTCTATTTTTTTTTTATTTAAGATTTTATTTATTTATTTGACAGAGAGAGACCAAGAGATCACAAGTAGCAGAGAGGAGGAAGCCGGCTCCCTGCTGAGCAGAAAGCCGGATAAGGGGCTCAATCCCAGGACCCTGGGACCATGACCTGAGCCTAAGGCGGAGGCTTTAACCCACTGAGCCCCCCAGGCCCCCCTCCCCCCCCCCCCCCCCCCGCTTATTTTAGGTCCACTTTGCTTCAAGGCTTATTCATGCGGCTTTCATGATTTAGCATTATTTTCTGATGGGTTCAATTGGAGGGTCTGGGAGCTCACTTTCAGTGGCATAGATGAAGTAATTCTTTGCTATTTTTTTCTTCTCATGGTTTAAAAACTTCTACAAGTTGGACTATAAAACTGAGTGCCTGGTGTCTGCTATCTAGTATTCCTAGTTAATAAGAAATACTTAAAACATGTTTCCAGTGAGCGTGGGGATTGTACCCTTAGGCAAATGCTAGAGTCACGAAAGGAGTAACACGGGGAGGTTATCTTCTGTCCACAGGAGAGCTCTCCCCTGTCACCCCCATCTTCAAAGAAGTGAAAATGTTAATACATTTACTTGCAGCTTCTGTGGTGTTATCCACTGGCGAATGAGAGGAAACTGAGAGAAATGTAGTGATTGAAGAAAAGGCATGCAGACTGGGGTTTGTTTTTTGTTTTTCTTTGTTTTAAATCAGGTAGTTTTAGACCAAAATTCATCCATTAAAATCTGCTGCTTCCTACGGGCCGAATTCAAATTGGGTAGCCAGGTAGATAGAACAACATAAAACGCTGGGGTAAGTAACTACAGGTGGAGTCAAGTTGTACCATCTTCTCAGTGGACTCTGGAGCAATTAAAACTCTAGAACTGTCTGCTTGTCATAAGGGTGCAACTGGTGATTAGGAATCATTGCTGTCTGCCAGTGCTGCCTTTGCGGTCCGGGGGCTGGTGGCTAGGGATGTGTATTTGCAGCAAGCTTCATGGGGTGACTCACCTCCTCTCCTGGGTGGAAATAAGGGATGGAGAAGGGATACCTCATTTTCTAAATATATGAAAATATTGAAGAAAATTGGAATAGGAATCTTTCTGATGTCATTAGTAGCGTCTAAAAAAAATCAGTGCTAACAAAAAGGAAGTGGGCGAATTTCTACAAAACCAGCCAGGATGATTGCTTGCTGGGAATCAGGAGTCATAGTTCTAATCCCGGTTTTAGCCCACAAATGGTTGGAGGATAGACAGTTAAACCCTCTGGAGTTGTATTTCTTCTACCTGGGAGCTGAGAGACCCAGCTTAATTAGAGGAGGACAAAGAGAATAAATGCGTCACTCCCATTAGGAAGTTGTGGATGGTAAATATCAGGTAAATTTGCTTTCTCTCTGAAGACGAATTTATGGGGCACCTACTTTGAGTCATGCTGGGGATAAATTCATATCTTTACATGTACTGGGTAGACCTTCAGTATGAAGGCTAGATCTTCCACGTATTGGAGGATTCTTGGCACAGTGATTGACTTGTCAGTACACACTGAACTGATTTTTGCATAAATTAACTCCTGAATAGGAAAGAACATGTTTTTGTTTTTGTTTTGATGGTGTAGGGGATGACCTGTAGTAAGCACGCAAAGAAGGTCAAGATTGAATCCTTGCTGAAAGCAAGCTTTTCTTTTCCCTTCATTTTACGGTTATCAGGAGGCACGTATTCTAGAGGCTCTGTTGGTACGAGGATTAGAAGAGTTAGACAGCTAGCAAGGTGTTGTAATTTGCAAGTTCAATGACCGAAGTATCAGGCATGGTGGGGTATATAAAGCGATTATGTGTTACAGCTTACTGAATCACCTAGCAAGGAAATGACCTACCTTTTCAGCCCTGCAGAACAGCAGCTCAGGTTCGTTTCTTAATGAACTGACTGATGGCTCCTCTGTGAAATTTTTAGAGGAATTGAAAGAAGTCTTGATTCCTTTTACTAAATCTCAGTACTTTTCTTTTCTCCTTTTGTAACTGGACTGCCAAAGAGGTTAATTGATAACCTCTACTTAGCTGTAACAGACTCCGCATGTTGCAGAGGTTGAAACTGTTCTCAATGTTAAGTCCGTGCTGGTTGGTTCTCAGAGGGGATCACCGGACTTTCAGCATCACCCGGAAACTTCTTAGAATGAAAAACCTCACCTCAGGCCTATTGAATCAGAAACTCTTAGTAAGTGCTCCAGGTGATTCTGATACCTGCTAATACTTTAAAGATATTTACTTTAGGGGGTGAGAGCACACATGCATGAGGGCAAGAGAGTGCAAGTGAGGTTGGGGGGAGAGCAGAGGGAGAGGGACAAGCAGAGCCCAAGACAGGCTGGGTCTCAGGATCCTGAGCTCATGACCTGAGCCCAAACTAAGAGTCGGGCACTTAACTGATTGAGCCTCTGAGGTGCCCCAGATACCTGCTAATATCTTGAAACCAATGATCTAGGATATTTAACACTCAATTAATGACTAGGGATTATTCTTCTTAGGGCCACTTTTATTTTGAGAATGAGTGTTATCTATTAATCTGTTCTGTATGGATATCTAAACTTGAACCAACTAAACTCAACTTCATGCATTCCTAGCAAGTCTAGTGCTATTTCATCGCAGAGACTATCATTTCAATTCACACCAAGAACTGGCCTGAGCACCTGCTCTATATAAAGCAAACATAAGTAACGCCAGTTCTCTCCTTCCAGGGCCTTACTGTCTAGGTGGGGAGGGTAATTAAACTTACAAATGCATAACATGAATGGAGAAAGGCAGAGCCAGGGAGGGAATGGGGCTGAGCCTTAAATAGAACCACATATGCTCTGGGAGGCTGTTGGGTCTACAAGGGCATGACCAGACTGGAAAGCCTCAGCCCCGTGGTGGGCAGGCAAGTTTGCCCAAATCCAAGCCAGTCCCCTTTCTGTGCCTTTGCTGTGCAACCCACCCCTTCTAAAATAGCCTGAGGTCGGGGCAAGAACTGGGATTTGAAAAAGCCCCTTGCTGACTTTACAGGGTTGGGGATTGGAGGGAGCCAAACTGGGGAAACTCTGTGCCTTATGGTTCGGAAAAGCCCATTCTTTCTCTGTTTATGTATCAGGCCTCCATTTAACTTTTTGTTTGAAAAAGGGCTTCCACAGCTGAAGGAAAAAAACCGATTTCTGAACTAGATGATCTCAGGTTTATTCCAGCCCTCTATGGTTCCATGGCCTCTACTTCTTACGTCCTGGGAGGATTCATGGGGAGCATGAGGTATCTTCAATAGTTTGCCAGAAGTTACAATGGAATATCAGGGTGAAATGGTATTTCTATTAAACACACCTCCTATTTATCACTCAATGGGATAGAAAAAGAAAACTCCAGATCCACGTTAAGAGGCGTGTAGTTACCTTTTCTACTTTCTGTCACAATTTAAGAACAGAACACTTTCTCAGTGGCAGACTTGAAACACAGACCATTATGGATGTGGACAGAAATTTTAAAATAGATCAGAATCCCAACTGAAAAAAGTCTTCAAGTTCAAGGTCTTATTGTTAAACTAAATTCTACTCAAGTCTAGTCATGAATATATAATGACTGAAATTAGTTTTTTCCCCCTAATTTAACATATATCTTGATAGTTTAAAAACATTACAATAAAAGATTTTTTTTTCTCCCCAAACAGAAACAAAGGGACTAGTACTCAAATGACCAATGGGAAATGCAGAACTAGTTTGGACTGAAACCCTCATACTTTGTTGGATAGCAACTTACCAACTCTGCTTTAATTAAGAACCCTTCCAGTGGTCACTATGGCTGCTTTTAAAAGGATTTTAGTAGTTTGATAAGCAGAGTGTAATAAGCTCAGCTATGGCAATTATGTGCCAGGATAACTGAGAATGCTTAAAGCCCACTAACTGAGCCCCAGTCAGGGGCCTTTTGAAGTGAACCTCATGTAAAGTAGTGGGTGACCCCATGAATAAAATGGCAATTCACAGCGCCACAGCTTAAGGAATGAGTAGCCCAGTTCCCAACCTAAGGAGGTAATCAAAAAGATTAAAAAGGAACAAAACTGGAAAGGAAAAAAGAACAAAGAATTGAAACTGCTAATTGCAACTGAAAAAGGCATTGTAGAACTGAATCACAAACACAACAACACAACGTGTGATTGATCTGTTCCTGGGAATTCTTTTGTAAACTTGGAGAGTTTCAAACTCAATTAAGCTTTAGGGTTTTGAAAATAATGATCACAAAGAGGATGAAAAGATAAATCAAGGAAAACAGCATACCAAGCCCAGAACAGACTATTTCTGAAATATCATTTAGATCCAAAGTTTGCAAAGTTCTCTGTTGGGAGAATGTCGTCTTCTGAAGACCTTTTACTGCCATTGTGAAGGAATAGGGAGTTCTGACAAGACTTAGATCTTACGTGAGAATAGGCTGGTGAGAACAGAAAATTCCCTACAGTCCACTATAGCAAGATGCCCAAAAAAATTCTGTAGGAAGGGATGCTACCGTAAACCCTTATAGCCCTTGCTCTAGGGAGCTAATTAACTCCCCTGGAGAGATCTGTAGACTTGTAGCCAAACATCTGAGAACTTCATTCTTTCTCTGCCATCAACCACAGAATATGTTCAGATTGCTAGAGCCTCGTCTGGTGCTAAATAATCTAAGGACAGGGACACTGCTTGAGAGACACCCACGGTCACAGCTGCACCAGCCAAATCTGTTCGTGCGCCCGTGCCTTCCCAGGGAACAGAGGAACATATGGAAGGCTTGGGCTCCTTGCCATCTGTCAAGAGTGGGCAGGATGGCACATGCAATCCCAATTGGCACCAAGGCTTGGGAGATAGCAATTTTTCACAGTGAAGGGTCTGCTGGCCTCTGATAAGAACAGCTTTCAGATGGGAAGAAGCCACACAACAGAAACAACCCTGTTCGCCTCTCAGACCTTCCCCAAAGCTCTTGTGGGTCAAACTATAGGACTTTGAGGGGAGACAAAAGCATACCCACTGCTCAATGTGTACAGAACGTGGACACTCATTCACTTGCTATATGATTGTTGTAAATGATAATCACATTGACAGAGCTGCTGTCTAGTAACTCCCATTTAACTTCTAAAAACTTGCACAGTGTGATTTCCTTCTTAGTGAAATTGAGACCCACTGTATCACTCTCTTCCATTTCTGCTGGGCTCCAACGAGTAAAGTAGAAAAATGACAGTGGGAGGTTTTTGTGTTTTGTTGTTATTAATTAGGAACAAAAGATTCCTGACTTTTCCAGCACCGCCCTTTATCTACCTGAAAATCCTACCCATTCTTCTGATTTGGACCGGCATCTATAAATGACCAAGTGAAACATATAAACACCTACAGTTAACTTGAGAGGAGATGGTCATAGATGGCCCAATGAGGTTATGGTGATGGTTTCTATTAAAATCTTGTCTAAATTAATCATTATGCACTCTGAAACTCCTCTGAGCTATTTATTTTTCAAAGTCCAGTTCTTAAGCAGAATACCTAAAAGACTACATTTGTTTCAAATGACCTGTTATTACTTACATAGCAGAATCTCTCAAATCCCAATAACAATTCTATGGTATAGGTACTATTAATTTCCCCCTTTTTACAGATGAGGAAATCGTGGCACAAAGAAGTAAAGGAGCTTGTCCCAAGTAATGCAGACAGTAAGTGGAGGGTCAGGATGCCAGTGAAGAAAAGCGGGCTCTGGAGTCTTAAAACCATTAGGCATCACTGTCTACCCCTGATGGAGGAGCCACATTTGTGGAAGGGTGGGAAACTTGTTGCTCCCTGTAGGAGGGATCCTGGTTGGAGAAGAGGGTGGGAAGGGTAGTAAGAAAGCACAGGATCTACAGCTACATGTTCCCTGTTTCTTACACACTATAGTGAATTTCCCACAGAAGGGCTGTGGTGTCTTACGAGAACAAGGGGTTTGCATTAGAGGCTGGGGGCCCATAGACAGGGGCCAGCAGCATTCACCCCTTGTACCAATGGAGAAGATGGGGGAGGCCCTGGAGTTCGGTCCAAATTGTCAAATATCTATTTGTTAGTTGTATTGTTTTACTGGTATTGTTTTACTGGATGTCCTCTTTTCTGGGAGCATCTTCTAAAGCAGGATATATATTATTTTACATCATGTTACGGAAGAGGGAGCTAGACCAGTACTTATAGAGTTTGTTAAGACTTTAGGCAGACCCACCTGGCCAATATCCAGGCTCTGCCCCGTTGACCTGTCATTTGCTACTGGACAGCATAAGTAAAGTAAGACTTTGGCTTGACAAAGAAGCATACTTAGGGTGGTTCTTAATGCAGCCTTATATATGTAAGAATACGTAGCAAATATTCTGCTAGAGGAATAATGATCCTACAAATTTTGTAAAAATTGTCTATATAGAAAAGTCAGTACCAGAAGGAAACAGTGGTCCCAGTTTCCTCCTCTCTGACAACAAGCTAAAGGATAGGATAGAGTCGGAAGTGCTGGGATATTAACATTCTGGAGGACAAAGAGGCTGCTTATACATTTGCATTCCTTTGGCTCTTCCCAATCATCTCTATTCAAGCTGAGTTGTGAGACATACCATACCTGTTATTATCAGGCTCATGGACTTAGCTGTGGGCTTTGTTGCTGTTGTTCTAATATCGTGTCTGTTGTGATGAAAACAAAGCACAGCCTGACTCAGATTTGAAATACACAAGCTGCATACAATAGAAACCAACACAGAACATAATTCTAGTTTTGAGTGAATATATGCCAAATAAGTCCTTTTGCCTCTCTGAGCCTGTTTCTTCAGATTTGTGTCCCAGGTTCTCTTTAGTCTCTCACCATTAGCTGGGAAGAGATGACCAGCATATACTAACCAACCAAACGCAGGCATGAAAGGGGATTAAATGAGAAAATGCTGCCCAGTGCACTGGATCATAGAGCTCTGGGCTCAGGCACCAGAGGTGCACTCTGGGAAGAGCACTGGATAGGTGTCTCTGAGACCTTGCTCTACAAGTTTTCTCTGAAAGAGTGCTTTCCACCTATGTTGTAGCTTATTCCAGAAACTGGCATTCTGAGCAGAAACCACCCTTCCTGGGGGATGGGGATAATAGGAAAAATTGAAAGGAGTGGGGGAACGGGTGGTTGTCTATTGCAAATGACTACAGTTAGTAGTTATTAGTGATGAGGCCTTGAACTAGGCCAGCCAAGAGGGGAGGACTGGAAGGGAAGGGGAGATGGAAGAAATATTGTGATGCTGAATTAGGAGAAAGGCCAGGCTCAGAAAGGAAGTTGCAAACACTGGCAGTGGACAGCTCAGGAACCTGTATGCAGTGTAGCCAACCAGTGTAGGCAGTGTACAGGGTTCTCCAGAATTATGAACCGTTTAGAGATGCAAAGGGATGAAAGCCTTGACCTCTCTTGCTCTTTCTTCCTGCCCCTCCCACCCTCTTCTCCATCACACTCCCTCCCACAAGGACTGGCTAATTCTCTACACCCTTCCACAAATTTGGGTAATCTGTGACCTGCCCAGCTCAATGAGAGTTTGGCCAAAATAATCTACATGCCTTATTGAAGAATCCTGGACATAAAGTTGATTGACAAGAAAGACGGATGAAGGCCTTGACCTTCCTCTGGTACTGAGTTTTGTAGGCATCTTGAATAATTTTGGTCTCCCTGGTAGGCACTTGGAAAGACCTGTAATTCACACATCTGCCAGACTTAGCTTTGTTTGAAAGTTGCACACTTCTATCAGATACAGATCATAGAGCTTCCTGGCAGGCTAGGTTGTGAATGAGTTTAAATAGTGAATTCACGGGATTGAGAAGGGAGAAGCTATCGATGGGTTTTGCACAGGAGAATACCATAGTTATGGTGTTCCTTTAGCAAGCTAATACGGCAGTGGTGGAAACGTGGTAGGTTTCTTGAGTCCTGCTATCAAGTAGAAACTGGCTGAAATGTGCTAGATCTAAGGTGATAGAGTGTAATAGCGGTGATTGAATGTTCTAACACACCAGGCACTGTACTATAGTGGTTAAACTGTATTCTCTCACTGAATCCTCATAGTAATGTTACAAGTTCATCGCACATTATATGGAAGAATAAACAGACTCAGAAAACTTAGGGTACTTGCCTAAGGCTGCATGGCTAGTAAGTGTCAAAGACCTGTCCGACTTCACACCTGTGCTCTTCACCAGTAAACAAGAATATGACCTTGATAAAGAAGAGCTAGTGCAGGAAGCACTGTGGAGTGGAGGGCATACAGATAAAGCTGCCCAGGAGAGGAGATGGTTTTGCTGTAGAGGTTAATGGCCAGAGACAAGAAATCTTTTTTTTTTTTTTTTTTTTTTTTTTTTTTTTTTTTTTTTAAATCTTTTACAAATGCTTTGAGGCAGAGCTAGTAGGATGGAGTAGATCTATCATGCTGGTTGCTTTATTTCTCTGATGCATTATAAGCAAGGCTACCATTAAGCTTGTGAAAATCAGTGCATTTCTTTGAATTCTTGTGCCTTCCCACTGATGCCACTTGGCATGTCCAGTTAAAACCCCATTTCTTCTCCAGGGTATATTTAGTGCTGCCTGTGGCCACATATCTCACTCCTGAATTTCTCTCTGATAGCTCTGAGATCAATGTTTGTATTGTATTGGCATTTCTGAGCATAGCACTCTCCTGTCCCATTCCACCCCACCCAAGAATCCATGGCCAGGTACACAAGGAAAAATGTCTACTGATGTAAAAGATCTTGTTGACCAGATAACAGTCAATAGCCACATCCTGTTTAAAGGAGGAAATCACTTCTTGTCCATTTCTTCCCCTTTCCAAGAATCTGACTAAACACTGAGTGCTACATTCTGATTCATGTAAGAAAGAATAGGTCACTTTATTTCCTCTGGTGAAAGTTAAACTTCCAGGGCTGATAACTGCTAGAAAGGATTATTAAGATTTTTTTTTTTTTTTTTGCATTTTCAACAATGGCTCTAACCATCAAAAATTTAACTTGTTTTCTAAAACTGTAGTGCTACATTTGTAATCACTATGTGGCGAAAGGGAAGATTTGATTTCCCAGTATCCTGATGCAATCTGGGATGATTGTACAGCCCAAGAGAAATACCAGAAAGCATTTATTTATTTATTTATTTTTTCATAAGCCACAAATGTAAAGAAAGAAAATTGAAGTAGGAATTGTAATATCTTATTTGTTGTTCTGGTTTTGTCATATTCTAACTGTGGTATATGAGCAAGATAATTCACTATTGGAATCAGTGTCCCTGATTATAAAACAGGATGACTATCGAGTGTTGTAAGAATCTGAGAAAAACCGTAGATACGTGTGTGTACACAAGCACTGTTTCTCCATGCAGAATGGTAAAATAACCACCAGGGAAACTTCACTGTGTGGATATTGCAAGCACGACTTCAGAAAGCAGATGTGCTGGAAAGAATGTGGACTTCCAAGCCAGGAGACACATGTTTGAAGTTAGATTCTCTCAAATTTCTGTCTGTGTGAATCTGCAAATTCTGTTAAACTTAATGAGGTGTTTTGTTTGTTTGTTTGTTTATTGTTGTTGTTGTTTAAAAAGGAGGTGGACAAGGGACTAGATGGATTTTTGCAGAGACCAGTACCAAATGTTTGTCAGTCCACACCGTTAACTGTGAATATGTAAATGTCAGAATAAATAGAAAAACCCATGTAGGTCTTTATTGAGGGTCATGAGCACATCAACACATGTTGCTAGTGAATTAAATAAGTGATACTCAGTACCTCCTTACCTAATTTCTGAGCCCTGCTATGGAGATGAACGTGTTCTAGTCTTCTGAGTTAGCATTGTAACCACATGTCCTGACAGTAAGTTGGAGTCAACTCTACCACAATCTACTTTGGTGAGGGTAGGTGACTTGGGGTCCTTGGTGAAAATATCCAGCATAGAGTTAGATTTGAGGTTCTGGAGTTTAGTAGAGTGGTCCATTGAGAAATCTAGGTTTAGAAATAAATCTTGATTTTATTTTTTTTATTGTTTGCTTGCTTTCTCTGCTTTTGGTCCCACTCCGGATGTGATCTAAAATCTTGGGTTGTAAATGAGAGTTCAAAGTACATCATTCCTGAGGAAAGTGGCCCGCAGCATCACTTTACATTTCTTCTGTTACATTTCTATTTAATAGGATTTGTGGTATTTTTTAAAAAAACTAAGATCCCCCAAACCAGGTCATCTGCAAATGGGGAAATTTTATTATGTACCTCCTCTCCAGTAGCCCTAAGAGTAGCATGTCTATGCTAAGGAGGGCCCATCTACCTCTAACTTACACATGAAGGCTGATCACTGGTTTTTAACCCCAAGTTGTCACTTTTAGGCTCAGCCCCAGGACCCCTAGCTCTGCCTGTTATAGTCTTGGTGTACGTATAGTTTGTCATGAATCAAATTTTAACCTGCTCTTCTAAGGCAAATGTATGAGGAAAGAATAATATTAGGAAAATAACTTCCCTTCATATAAGAAGTTAAACCAGAGAATAGGCCAATAGGGCTATAGTTCTAGAAGGCTCTCCATACTCCAGGAATAAAGACCTGGTGGTAAAACCTAACTTATTTTTAAAGCTACACATATAGAGAAGAGGGAACCAATAAAGGTCAAATTGATCTCAAGCATTAATTAGATTCAGGAGGGGGTGGGGTGACTGGGTGGCTTAGGTGGTTAAGCATTCAATTCTTGATTTTTTTTTTTAAGATTTTTATTTATTTATTTGACAGAGAGAAATCACAAGTAGATGGAGAGGCAGGCAGAGAGAGAGAGAGGAAAGCAGGCTCTCTGCTGAGCAGAGAGCCCGATGCGGGACTCGATCCCAGGACTCTGAGATCATGACCTGAGCCGAAGGCAGCGGCTTAACCCACTGAGCCACCCAGGTGCCCCTCAATTCTTGATTTTTGACTCAAGTCATGATCCCTGGGTTGTGAGATCAAGCCCTGTGTTGGGCTCCATGCTCAGTGGGGAGTCTGCTTGGGATTCACTCTCTCCCTCTGCACTCCCCCCCCCCCCCCCATTCCAGTGCTCTCTTGTATTCTTTTTCACTAAAATAAATCTTAAAAAAAAAAAATTAGATTTGGGGCAGTGGGGGAGTGGACAACCCAAGTAACATTTGAATAAGCTATTTTAAAGAGCAAAAAAAGACAAATACACAAAGACAACAACAACAACAAAAAATCCATTTAAACAAATAGTTTCAGTAAGTTGGTTTGTTTTTCTGCAGAGGCAAGGGACAAAATCAGAAAGCATTCTCTGTGTGCTTGGGGATTGATCATATAAATAAGCACACAGGAGGCCATATTTGTCATGGTCATGGAAGGAAATGCAAGAGCCAAATGTTGTGGTGCTGGATTGAAATTGGAGGTAACCATATAAACCAGGATTTCTCAACTTCACTACTGACATTTGGGGAAGGCTTTCCTGTGCTTTGTAGGATATTTAGTAGTATCTCTGGTTTCGACTTACCAGATGTGAATAGTACCCTCCCCAGCTCTGACAACTAGAAATCTTTTCAGAAATGGCTATATGTCCTCCAAGACCAAAATCTCCATGGTAGAGGATGGTTTGTCTAAGATGATGGTTTTTGAGATACAGATGTATGTGTATGTATGGAGATATGTGCACATATATGTATTTCCTAGTTCTATTGAGAAGACTTGGGAGCAATGATCAGTAGGAGCAGTGAGTACATCTAACATGCAGGTCTTGGGTTAAAACTACTATTCTTGACTAAAAGGAATCCTGGCTCCTTGGAAAAATGGCTCCTTGGAAAAATGTCCAGGTCTGGGGCTGGGAAAATACAAGTTGATCCTGGAACATCTTGTTATATGAAAAAGTAAGAGAAAGCTCAAAAAAATGTTGGACCTATCAAAACAGCTTGCTTGAAGGTGTTTCCTCAGACTAAATCTGGGGTAACAGATTCAGAAAATCTGAGCAACAAAATGGTAGAGTAAAATAAGAATACACAGTTTATACTAAAGAGAAAGCTTTTTTTTTTTTTTTGTGGAATCCATGAATTAATCTAAAAGTGATGCTGATTCTTCTGTTTGAAAACCACAAAAGCTGGTCATGATTCAGGCAAGAATAATTAATGGCTGCTAAAACTAGTGGACAGAAGTAGGTGAGTAACGGTGTAACACTATATTTTCATCTTAAAATTTTTGGAAAACTGATGGCTTGATTGGTTGTGATTGCATGTAAGTGAATTCTTGTGTAAATGATTTTATTGAAACGTTGAAAGAACTCTAAATTACGGTGTATTCCAGATTCAAATGAGCATATATAATTACATTTGGCATCAGTGTCTGGCCACATAAATACTTGTTGAATGAATGATGCATCCGCATTAAGTATGACGTATAGTTGTTGCGTCAATGTAGGAATTTAAAAAATGTGCCATTGTCACATATGAGGGAAGCAGCCAGTTGTGTGTGTGTTTTTTTTTTTTTTAGCCTAAATAATTTTCCTCACATTAGCATGGAAGTTTAAATGCTAGGCTTCTAGCTTACATGTATGATTTAGTTTTGATACTGAAAAGCATTTCTTTTCTTTTTTTTTTTTTTTAAGATTTTATTTATTTATTTGAGAGAGAGAGAGAGAGAGATAGAACATGAGAGTAGAGATGTCAGCAGGAGAAGCAGACTCCCCACCAAGCAAGGAGCCCGATGTGGGACTCAATCCCAGGACTCCAGGATCATGACTTGAGCCAAAGGCAGTTGCTTAACAGACTGAGCCACCCAGGCACCCTGAAAATCATTTCTGATAATGTGATAAGGAAGGCAAATTGGAATTACTTTGTACTCGGTCTTTTAATATGAAGTCCACTGAAATAATTGATAGGGAATACCAGCAACTGCAATTAATTAATACACATTATAAATGTACATTGTACCTCACATCATTAAGCAGTATGATTATATTTTTAAAAATGTAATGTTAGAATAATTTGATTTTTGCTGACTTGTACACCAATGAGAACATTCTTCCCTATTATAATGTTTTCAAAAAGCTGGGATGATCTGACTTACAAACCAGTCGCGTAAAGCAGAAGGACCTTGCAGATTGACATGCCTGCCAGTGACCGTTTCCCTATATTCTAATTTAGCAGCTCCTCTTCCTCTGGGTGAATGTTTTGGATCTCCCCTTCCTTCTACCCCCATCCACATCACTTCATTCTATCCTCCATTTGCATTTCTTCTTCCCGATGCCTATCTGCCCCATCTTCTGTCTGTGTTTGTATCTTGCACAGCATCTGCTGCTCAAGAGGTTTGTTGAACAAATCTGATGGTAAGGACACACTTGGAGTTTTTCATTGTTGAGCTGAGTGTCTAGTTTTGGGAACAAGACCTTTTGACAACCCCCATGACATTGAAATTGTTGCCATGTTGATGTACTTAAGCATTTCTTCTTGGAGGAGCATTTAAGTGTAGAGAAGTGTTTCTTCAGTCATTATGCTGAAAGTTCATTGTGTACCTTAAAAATATTCCTAAAGAGACAGGAAAGGAGGTTGGAATTAAGTACTCTAACTTATGACCTTATAAAAAATGAAAAGAGAAATAAAGACATCTATTACAGATAACTTGAGGAGGAGGGTGAGAATTGCTTTTTATAGAGACCTTCCTATATGCCAGACATGGAACTAACTACTTGAGATTCATTAAGCTCATGTCACCTCCACAGTGCCGCGAAGTAGGTACAATTATCTCCCACTGCAGATGAAGACACTGAGCTATGAGAAGTAACGTTTCTCAAGAACAAAAGTTTTTAAGTCATGGAACCTTGATTAAATACAAGCATCTGGCTCTAAAGTCTCTCAAATTATGTTATGATTTCCATGCAGTTTTTTTTCTTGCCCTTTTGAAGGACTTCATTTTTATTCCCCCCTTTTTTTAACTGAAGTATGGTTGACACCCAATATTAATTTTAGGTTTATAGCATAGAGACTTTCTATGTGCGTATGCTATGTTCACCACAAATGTAGCTGCCATCTGTCAAATCACAAGGCTCTTAAGATACCATTGACTATATTTCCTGTGCTGTGACTTTCATCCCTGTAACTTACTCCATAACTGGAAGCCTGTACCTCCCACTCCCCATCACTCATTTTGTCCATTCCCACCTCCTTTCCAGCAACCACCAGTTTGTTCTCTGTATTGATGGGTCAGTGTCATATGTTTCAGTTTCTTTTGACTATAAATGGAAGTGAAATCATATGATACTTGTCTTTCTGTGACTTATTTCACTTAGTGTAATACTCTCTAGGTCCATTCAGGTTGTCATATATGGCAAGATCTCCTTTTTATGGCTGCATAATATTCCCCTGTGTATCTTTATACTACTTTTTTTTTTATCCATTCATCTTTTGATGGACACTTGACTGGCTTCCATATCTTGGTTATTGTAAATAAGGCTGCTATAAATATAAGGGTGCATGTGTTTTTCCAAATTAGTGTTTTTCTTTTCACTGGGCAAATACCCAGTAGTGGAACTACTGGATTGTATAATTTTTGTATTTTTAATTTTTTGAGGAGCTTCCATTCTGTTTTCTTCAGTGGCTGTGCCAATTTCTGTTCCTACTAGCAGGTGCGAGTGTTCTTTTTCTTCACATTCTTACCAAACCCTATTTCTTTCTTTCTTTTTTTTTTTTTTTTTTTTTTTTTGTATTAGCCATTCTGACTAATGTTTGGTAATATCTTATTGTGGTTTTGATTTGCATATCCATGACAACTAGATATTTAACATGTTTTTGTGTTTCTGTGTCTTCTTTGGAAAAATGTCTGTTTAGGTCCATGGTACATCTTTTAATTGGATTGTTTTGTTGGTGTTGAGACATATTAGTTCTTTCTCTACATTTTGGGTATTAACCTCTTGTCATATCTATGCTTTGCAAACATCTCTCTTTCCCTCTCAACCAGCTTTGTTGGAAATTTTAATCATGAAGAGATGTTGAATTTGTTAAATGCTTTTTCTGCATCTATTGAGATGAACATAGGATTTTTATCCTTCATTTGGTTATTGTGTTGCATTGATAATGATATCGAACCATCCTTGCATCTCCAAATAAATCCCACTTGATCATGGTGAATGATGCTGGTGCCTGTATTGTTTAATGTGGTTTGCTAATATTTTGAGAATTTTTGCATCTATGTCCATCAGGGACATTGACCCAAATTTCTCTCTCTCTCTCTTTTCTGAAATGTTTTTGTCTGGTTTTAGTATCAGGGTAATTCTGGTCTTGTAGAACTTACTTGAAAGCTTTTCTTCATATTGTAGTTTTTGGAACAGTTGGAGGAGAATGGCTCTTAACTCTTCTTCAGATGTTTGGTAGAATTCACCTGAGAAGCCATCTGGTCCTAAACTTCTCTTTGTTGGGAATATTTTGATTACCAGTTTAATTTTGTTACTAGTAATTCAGATTTTCGATTTCTTTCTGATATACTTTTGGAAGATTGCACATTTCTAGGAATTTATCCATTTCTTTTCTAGGTTGTCCAATTTCTTCGTTGTAAGAGACAATGAAAAATTGTATGCTGACACCACACAGATACAAAGGACTATCATGTCTCTTTAATTTCTGATCATATTTATTTGGGTCCTCTTTTTCTTGGAGTCTTTCTAAAGGTTTATTAATTTTATTTACCTCTTCAAAGAACTAGCTCTTGATTTCATTGTTCTTTTCTATTTTCTTTTCTCTTTATTTTCTTCTCTAATCTTTTATTTCCTTCCCTTTGCTTTGGGTCTTGGTGATGGTTCTTTTTCTTGTTCCTTTATGTGTAAGGTTATATTGCTTGGGATTTTTCTTGTTTTTTTGGGGAGCCTGTATTGCTCTAAACTTCCCTTTTAGAACAGTTTTGCTGCATCCCAAAGATTTGGACTGTTGTGTTTTCATTTTTATCTGTCTCCACATTAAAAAAAAGTTCTTTTTTATTTCTTTATTGACCCAATGGTGGTTTAATAGCATGTTGTTTTAGTCTCCATGGGTTGTGTGTTTTCTTTCCCGTTTTTTTTTTTTTTTTTCCCCTTCTAATTGATTTCTAGCTTCATACCATTGTGATGGGAAAGGACACTTGATACAGTTTCAACCTTAAATTTCTTGACTTGTTTTGTGGCCCAGCATGTGGTCTATTCTGGAAAATGTTCCATGCACACTTGAAAATAATGTGTGTTCTGTTTTTGGATGAAGTGCTCTGTAGATCTCTGTATATATTTAAGTCCATCTGGCCTAATGTGCTGTTCAAATACACTGTTTCCTTATAGGTTGTCTGCCTGGATGATCTATCTACTGATACAAGTGGGGTGTTGAAGTCTACCATTATTACTTGGAATTTTTCTCTTTATGTTCAATATCTGCTTTATTATTTTTCTTTTTTTAAACAGATTTATTTATTTATTTGTCAGAGAGAGTGAGCACAGGCAGACAGAGTGGCAGGCAGAGGAAGTAGCAGGCTACCTGCTGAGCAAGGAGCCTGATGTGGGACTCCATCCCAGGACGCTGGGATCATGACCTGAGCCGAAGGCAGCTGCTTAACTAACTGAGCCATCCAGGCGTCCCCAATATCTGCTTTATTAAAGTGCTCCCATGTTAGGTATATAGGCATCTATAATTGTTAAATCCTCATTTTGTATTGGTCCCTTTATCACCATGAAATATCCTTCTTTGTCTCTTGTTACAGTCCTATTTTATAATATATTTTGTCTGATACAAGTATTACTATTCTGGCTTCTGCAGCACCCCCCCCCCCCCCCGCCCAGCTGCCCAGCTTCCTTTGCATGGAACATCTTTTTCCATCATTCATTTTCAGTCTGTATGTGTCTTCAGTTCTGAAATAAGTCTGTTGTACATATAGATGGGCCTTTTTTTTTTCTTAATCCACTCTGTCACCCTATGTCTTTTGATTGAGCATTTAGACCATTTCCATTGAAAGTATTTATCGATAGGTACACACTTATGGCCATTATGTTAACTGTTTTGTGGTTGTTTTTGTATATGATTTCATTTTTAAATAGAAGGAACTTCAGAGTAAAGTGATCTTGCTCACTTAATCTAATCACTCTAAGCCAGACATGGCAGTCTGGGACTATTAAGGCATAGCCTATTATTCCCATGGATTCATAAATGAATTTGAAGTAAGCTGACAAAACATATCCCACAGTCCTGATCATTCCAACAATGGCTTAGGGTCACTACATCTGTTTCATAAGAGAGGACCCCCCCACCCCCCCCGCCGCTGCCATTGGGCAAAGATGTGTGGTTCACCTAAATCAAAGCAGAAACCCACAAATCTAGTTAAGGGAAAAAACTGATGGCAACGTTAGGAACTGCTCTCATAATCATTTTTTTGTCCATTTAAGGTGTTTAGAGACTGTGAGGGGCCTTGCTGTGTGTCACTTGGAGGCCATCTCCCAGAATTGCACAGTCTCCAGTTGTGTGCTGAGAAAAGATTCCCTAGATTTATCCCTGGGACAGATGAATCCACATAAACATTTTCTACCACTATGATGTATTTTAGCAGAAGAAACAGTAATATGGACCAAACTACTTTTCTCTGAACTTTAAATTCTATGCTGTGGATTTTTGTTGTCTACCCCGAGCAAAATTGCCTTATTGTGTTTATCAAAGTTTCTTTTGCAAAGGGAAAGTGTTTAGCTGATGGTAAGGAAGGCCCAGCAAGAGTCTAGAGTGTAACATTGGTTTAAAACCATAAAAGAGGGGCGCCTGGGTGGCTCAGTGGGTTAGGGCCTCTGCCTTTGGCTCAGATCATGATCCTAGGGTCCTGGGATCGAGCCCCTCATCGGGCTCTCTGCTCAGCAGGGAGCCTGCTTCCTCCTCTCTCTCTGCCTGCCTCTCTGCCTGCTTGTGATCTCTGTCTGTCAAATAAATAAATAAAATATTTAAAAAAAAAAAACCATAAAAGAAATAGACTGGGAGAGCCAGCAGTAACATGGCATAGAAAAGTAGAGGAGAGACCTGAATCATGCAGCTTCTAATGAGTTGGAATACTTCCCATGGGCTCAGTAATAAGATCTCTCCCCAGAGAAGTGGGAAGGAATTTTAAGGGAAATAACAGTGAATCTGGGCAGGGCAGTGTTATCGGAATTCAACTGTAGTACTGGGTTCTTTAGACAGTTTGAAGTAGAATGGAACAGCAACAGTGGTACCTTGAACTGACAAAGACTAACGTCTTCGGTGGACCACGTATGTGTAGATGAGGAACCTATGGCACATGGCAGAGTAGAAGGGAGAAGATGAGAGATCAGCCTCCATGACTCCAGTCCTGTTGCCCTCAAGCTCCTCCTTCACATGGCAAGGACCATGTCTATAGAGCAGATCTTCTCCAAGAACTCTGAGTCAAGTTCAGAGTCCCTAACATGGGTGACAAGTCCTCCTGCCCCATCTCCAGTTCCTTCCCTTCATAACTCTCAGCATCCAAGCTGAGCTAAAAACTTTGGTTCTTTACTGTCCCATAGCTCAGTTACTGACTCGTCTACATGTGCTCTTCCTTTTGGCAGCAACATTGCTCCTTCTCTTTTCCTTCCTTTAGCCACTCCTTGGCTTAAACATCCAATTATTCCTTCCTCTGGGAAGCCCTTCCTTTGCTGGCCCCTGAAGTCTGGGTTAGTGACTCCCTCATATATCCCTGTGCTTGAACTATTATGCTGCAATGACCTGTTTATATATTTATAGTCACTACGTTAATAATAGTACTATTTATCTTAATGCTAGCACAAAAGCAAATGATGTTAATTATTTAAGTTAATTACTAAGTACTAAGTAAAACAAGTACTAAGTACTTATACTTGGTAAAACAAGTACTAAGCCAGCAGTTAAGAGCTAACATGTATTCTTCTATTTCTAGTGCCAGCACAGAGTTGAGCATATATAAGTACTCTAAATACTAGTGGGATGAAAGTAGCAGGCTAATTCAGACATGCATTTAAGTCTGGGACTATGTCCTAAAGTCTTAAAAGGCAAAATTATTTATCGCTTTCTTAATACAAAAGCAGTATAATGGACAACAGAAAAATTAGAAAATGCTGTTAAGCAGAACAAAACAATAAATTTCTAACTTTACCAAGAATAAACAGTTACTATGTGTTACCTTTTCTTACACCTTAATTCACACTTTTGTAAGCTCCTTTTCCCAAGAATGTCTATTTAGACAATGTAAGTAGATCTAATATCTTGTACAATAATATTTTTAGTCAAATCTCTATTGTTGCATATTTAATTATTTTTTTGCTTTTATAAACAGTGTGAGGAACGTTCTATAGATAAATATTTGTGTGTGTTCTATATTTTTCTTAGACTGAATCCCCTCGCAGTGGAATTACTGTATCAATGTATACACGAGCATTTCTGAAGTTTGCAATCTTGTAAGATGAATTGGCAGATGATACTGTGGAAAGGTTGGCTGATCCTCTGGCCAACGCTGGACAGAAAGCCAAATTTGCCAATTCAATGTGTGGGGAAATGTGTTTTATTATTTCAACTTCTATCTGATTTTGAATGAGGCTGAGTCCTATGCTTTGTGGCCACATCTTCTGTGAATGGTCTGCCATGAACACCCTTTTCCTGTGTTTCTATTGACTTGTGGAAAGCTTTATTTTAAGGGCAGAAATAATAGAAATTTTCAAGTAGTTACTTTGTGCCTGGCACTGTGCTGAGTCCACAGCACAGCAACGTTTTCCCAGGAAGCTCAGATTTTAAAATACTCTAATGAAATCATGACTCCCATTTCTTGAGGCAGTTTTTGGAGCAGCCTGTTTTAGAAGTCTGCGTTTGTTCATTTTTAGCATTTAACATCTTGAGTGGGGGACTGAGGCACAGAGCTTGTGTAGGCTGCCCCTGAGTTTTTTGCAGCTGCAAACAAGTCTTTCATTAGAAAGGCCCTGGCACGACAGGGTGCACATGTGGTCATTGCCCCAGATGCTGTGGCCTGGGACTCTTGGCAGTAACCTTAAAATTAGGTCCTCCACACTTGGTGCACATCCCATGGATCCCAAAGGGACACAATCACAGCAGGTGTGATGAGGTGATCATGATGCCACTTTTCAGGGACACTAAAATGGGGAGAAGAATGGTTTAGGGAGCTCTTAACCTTTTATTCCAGCACTTGTAGGAAGAACAGCAATGACCATGGGCCCTTGAAATATCACGAGATAGATGCTTCCTTTTTGTGGTTTTGGAGACTGTCCACCCTGTTGTCATGGTTATGTGAAAGCTTATCTGAAATGGCCCCTCTGTAAGCTTCTTGGAAGGGGCCTAACAACTGCGTTCACCATTTTCTCTACTGTCTGCCCTATCTCCCCCTAAGAAAGACCTAAGAACACAACATGGCTTCAGGGTACAGACACTGGGCCAAGCTAAAGATTGGACCAGTCCCATGAATTGCACTCCCCACTCACTCACTGAGGCCTGACTTGGTGGCAAAATCACTCTTCCCTGTGCTCCCTTCAGACACATGCCAGCATCTTACTGGTAGATACTGCCTTTCCTTGCACAGAGAGGCAAGTGCAAGCTTTGGGCTTAGGGGTTGGGGTTGAAATAGACAATAGCAATTCTTCTGTCTACTTTGGCTCTGGCTCCATGGGTGGATGGAACTCAAAATGTGCTCCTCCTGCAGTCCTGCCCCATTCATTCAGTCTAAACCTGGAAATGAGCCACCAGCTTCCTCTCTAGGCACGTGTCTTCCCCAGGGACTGGAAGTGAGAGGCAGGGCTGGACTGTGGCCACCTATTAGTTGTCAAGTGTAGATGTGATGCAGAATGAATAGGATACCTATTAAAATCTAGATTTCTGTGCCCTATTACCCTTTTATTGCATAGAAAAGGGTAGGGCCTGGGAGTCTTGTGTTTGTAATTTAATCATTCCCAGGTAATTCCAATATAGCACGTCTGGAATTTGGGAAGCAAAGAGTGGAGGCAGAATGGAACATTCATTCATCCTACCCAAAGCAATCTAGACATGCATCGCTTTGAATGTCTTCTTCCCACAAATCTTAACAGCAGTTTAGTGTTACTTTTGGATAAAGGATTGTCTTTCAAAATATAAAGTGATTATGGCAATAATTGCACTTAAAAAAATATTTTTTTTGGTTTGTTTTTTTGGAGGTATAGACTATAAATGCAACATACAGGAAGTCAGGAAGTCATTTAGGAGTTCACATTTTGCCTCATATGTTATCTTGGCCTTCCCTGTGACTCATTTCCTCTTCCAACAATGGCAGAGTGGATTTATGTGCCGCCCTCTAGCTTAGGTGCCCTTGGGAGCGTGCCCTGGTCTCTGAGCGTTCCCTTCCATCTTGCTGCTCAGACAGCTTCCTTATGTGCACTTCACTCTTAATGAGAACTGCTATGGCAGACCCCAAACACCCACGGGCCCAGTCATAGATGTAGAAAGGTTGCATCAGAGTATCCAGAATGCACTTAAACGGCCTAATAAGGCTCCTTCCTAACTCCCACATGGTTAAATCTAAATGGATCTGGCATCTCCCTGTCCCTTTGGCAAGGGCCATTTGAAAGCTATTGGGCAGGGGCGCCTGGGTGGCTCAGTCACTGAGCATCTGCCTTCGGCTCAGGGTCCTGGGATCAGGCCCCACATCGGGCTCCCTGCTCGGCGGGAAGCCTGCTTCTCCCTCTCCCACTCCCCCTGTGTGTGTTCTTTCTCTCGTTGTATATTTCTCTATTAAAGAAATAAATAAAATCTTAAAAAAAAAAAAAGCTATTGGGCAGATGGAGATTGTCCTAGTACCTCAAGGTGGGTAGGTGAATGAATGGATACAGCCTAGACCAAAGAATTCACAACATCCCACCTCCTACAGACTGTGGGTCAAAAAGTCATCATATGCATTTTTGCCTCCCCGTTCCCTCCCCTGTAGATCTAGCCAAAAACAACAACAAGTATCTCCAAAAAGTATCTCTTAATATGCTCAGTTGCAGGTGGGAGCAACCCACCATCTCCCAAGGGTTTAGGCCAGACTGAAGCTGTGGTATCCACCTCTAAGATGGAATGACACAGAAATAGCCTTGGGAAGAGCTCAGGCTCTGCTCCCTGGCAATTGGCAAATCTGCATCCCCTGGGATCCCTGAGCGGGCATAAAGGATATGACTGACAATGAAGTTACAGTATGGGCGGTGACAGGGGTAGCAGGGACCGAGACACATTTGGGGGAATGTGTCCTCTCTGTTCAGAAAAATGGAATCCAGGGCATAACTGGAACAGGAGTAGGGCCACTGAACAAAATCACTTTAGCATTGGCTATGACTATCCCTAAATTCTTGTTCCATATCCATTTGACCACTTGATGCTATGCACTTACTGGCCAGAAATAGAAAATACTTAAATCAGTGGTATAGGACACTAGGAAAAAAGACCCAGTTTCAAGAACATGCACCCAGGACGCAGTGTGGAAGTCAGGTAAAGTAAGCCGGGCCTCAGCCTGATTTCTTCTGGAACATTTGAAAGGCAGGCAGGTGATGAGGATTGGGGGTAGGACAGATTAGGGGTTCAGCATGCTGTGTGGGTTGGGCTCTACTACATATAGATGATGAATGGGAAACATTTGACCTTGGGAGTTGGCATGGGTTCAAGATAGATCACTGGGTGATGCATTGTACTTGGGAATTCATTCATTTATGCAACAAATATTCTAAGACTCCAGTCTCCATCTTCAGAGACTGTAATCTTTATCACTCTGTCTCTTGTTACTCTGGAGAGCATTCAGTGAGCTCAGAGTGGAGGATAAAATGAGAGGAAAATACAATGGCCTTTGTCATCTTTGTAGCCAATAGTCTGCTGAGGGACATGGACATGCATAAAATCACTAAATACATGCAGTGCAGCCACAATTTTGGTGGCAGAAATGCCATGTTGTTTTTCCATACCTGGACTCCATTTGTTCTCAAGACCCCGTTTCCTCTAAGGAGTTGGAGTCTTTTTCACAACCTTTTTGGTAATTTCCTAGTTAATTTAGAAATCAAGTTGAATTCAAAGTTTAAACTCTACTCTTTCAGTGGAAAAGATCTCCCCCAATCTTCCTTTGCTTCTGGGAGCAGAGAAGTTGATGCCAGAGTACGGCTCTGACCTGGAGCTTATTCCGTCCACCTGCTTACCATGCTCTTTCTGAGAGCTGGACCTCCTGGTCCTTGGCTACTGGCCTTCATCACAGCCTGCTCATTCTGTGTCCAGCCCCCCTGAGAGAGGAACTGAAAACCTGGTGTGAGTGCTTCCTTTCTCATAACTCGGTTGGTTTGGAACCTTTTCTCTTATTCAGACAGAATCAAGAGACATGTGAAGCAGGTAGGCTAGAAGGAGAGGACCCAGTATAATGTTTCGCAGGGGCCACAATTATACAGAAAAACTGGGAGACTCCTCACATGAGTCTCTTAAAAAGAGGTTGTGTCAGGGACACCTGGGTGGCTCACTCAGTTAAGCATCTCCAGCTCAGGTCATGATCTCCAGGTCCTAGGATGGAGTCCTGCATGGAGCTCCCTGCTTAGCAGGGAGTTAGCTTCTCCTGCTGCCCCTCCCCCTACTTGTACAAGTGCTCTGTTTTATTTCTTTCTCCAAAAAATAAATAAAATCTTAAAAAATCATATCTTCCGGGGCAACTGGGTGGCTCAGTTGTTAGGCGTCTGCCTCAGCTCAAGTCATGATCCCAGAGTCTTGGGATTGAGCCCCACATTGGGCTCCCTGCTTGGCAGGAAGCCTGTTTCTCCCTCTCCCACTCCCCCTGCTTGTGTTCCCTCTGTTGTTCTGTCTCTCTCTGTCAAATAAATAAAACCTTAAAAAAATCTTGCACAGGATTCCAAAGCTGTCTCCCATAGATCCATTGATCTGAAGACAACAGGTTGCTGAATCTTGGTCATTTGAAGTCATTAAAAGCAGTCTAATGGCCTCTTAAACACTAAGTTATGGTTATGATCCAGGATTTGTCCCAGGCAGGGAGCAGCTGTGTGGGAGGGACAGTCTCTCTGGGCTACATAGGCTAGCTAAGTGTTACTTTTATTGAGCAACTTTATTTGGTCACTTAAAAATGGAACTGCATTTACTAAAAAAGGAGGAAGTGACAAAGTATGGGCATTTCTGTTGCAGTTCATTCTTTTGAATTAGCAGCATGCCTGGGACCTTGTAAAAGCAGATTGTAGCTGTGTGAAGTTCCCAAAGGTTCCCAGCCTGAACAGAATGCCTTCAAGGCCTATATACAGGAGAAGAGCTAATAGGCTCCCTGGAAAGAGAAGGCCTTCCAGAGGAGGCTTACAAAGACCAGGTTATTGAAACTCATGTCACCAATTCCTTCATTCCTCTGTTCATTCAGTACCTGTGTCAGTGTCTAAGGCATGGGCCGTATGTTGGGTGAAGATGAATGGATCAGTAGTTCGAACCACTAGATATTCTAGATAAAGGTCTTTTCTCTGCCTTCAAAAAGCTTAGAGACTTACTGATGATATAAGATTATATAGAGAGTAAAATAAGCTTTTTAGAATTAAGTAATTAAAAACAGTAGTAAAAAAGATCGCTCGTGCTGTCCATTTTAGGAGTTCGTGCTAAAGAGGGAGGCAAAGCGGACATGACTGGTTGTTTGGGGTCCAGCCAGCACAGGTCCAAAGCAGAACCATGAGGACAGGGTATAATTGGGATAAAACGGCAAAGAGAACACGCATTCATGAAGCAGTAACTAGATTCGTCCAGCTAGAGTGAAAGGGGGTCTTCTTTTTTGAACGCATGAAACCAAATAAGGAATAATAATAATAAAAAAACAACCCATTCTGAATTCAAACCGCCATTTCATTCCTGAGAGCCAGGCATCTTTACCCAAGGGACTTAATCTCATTCAGCCTCAGATTATTTTTAATCTTTGAAAATGGGACAAAAAAAAAAAAATACCCTAAGAGTTACTATAATGACTATAAGAAAACATACTTGCCTGGCA
This sequence comes from Mustela nigripes, assembly GCF_022355385.1. Lineage (NCBI taxonomy): Eukaryota > Metazoa > Chordata > Mammalia > Carnivora > Mustelidae > Mustela > Mustela nigripes. The sequence goes on along the minus strand of NC_081564.1, from coordinate 38,715,378 downwards.
TTTGGTAGGCCCTCTGCAAGTGCTATATATTTTTTTTTTAACAGTTTATAAAACACTCCATAGATACTGTCTCATGTGATCCTTACCACAAGCTGTGTGAGGTGGAAAAAGCAGGTACAAATACCCTTACTGTATAGGTCCTATGAGATTTCTACTATGCCACGGCTCCTTAGAGAAATAGAAATGCAACCATATGCCATGGTTAGCTCAAACATAGACTTGAGGAGTAGTTGAGATGTTGTTATTTTTTTTGTTTTGTTTTGGTTTTTTTAAGATTTTTAAAATTTATTTGAGAAAGCGGGAGAGAGTGAGAGAAAGCACAAGCAGGGGGAGCAGAAGAGGGAGAGGAGAAGCGGGCTCCCCACTGAGCAGGGAGCCTGATGCGGGGCTTGATTCCAGGATCCTGGGATCATGTCCTGAGCCACTGGCAGGTGCTTAACTGACTGAGCCACCCAAGGCGCCCAGGATGCTGGGGTTTTAATTCTATAGGCAATAAGATAACAGTGAACATTCTAAAACCGAAATGGAATAGCAGTATTTGGGAGAGGTTAATCGGGCAGTAAGCACTCATTCAAGAATGACTCAAGCAAGCATCTTGGTGTTTGTTGTTGCTTATAGAATAACGGGTTACCACACCAAAGGATGGGCAGATGACACAATTGGACATTTCCTCTTATCAACAAGACAGGTACAGTTGTCCATCTGCTGCTCCTGCCTACCCCTTCTTTGCAAAGTAACAGTGGTGACAATAACAGTAACACAAATGACATGGTAACTGCACGTCTGAGTACCAACAGCGTATTAGAACTGTGCATATATGGCAAAACGTAACTGAGGAGGATTGCCGTGATCCAAGAGAGACCTTCTCTAGGGTCACACAGCTAGTGTTAGAACACAGATTTGAGCCCAGCGCTCAATCTAAAGTCCAAGACTTTTCTATTCTGCCATTTTCTTCAGCAGGGTTTAGGAGGTTGTCTTCAAAGCCAAAGAAGAGGTTTTATCCATACAAACCTTATGCCAGAATCAAATATTCAATATTAGCTTCAGTAAGTACTTCGATGAGAGACACAACCAGCCCACAATACATAGTTCTCTGCTTGGGGTTCTCCTGGACTCATCCTCTAGAGGTCAAGCCACTGCCTTAGAGGGCTCCCTGATGGGCTCAGAGCCTGCACCGCTGACCCTCCCTGGGTTCCTCCTATCAATTTCCCTTTGCAAGTCCACACAGACTTTAGACCACGTTTCAACCCGTGATCTCCTCCTGATGTGAATGTGCCGAGAGCCTTCAGGTCCATGTGCCTTCCCTGCGTGAAGGCGTCTAGGATCTGACCTATGCCTTTCTCCACTTCATCCCTGTTCTTGTTCTGTAGTTTTCCCCCTGGGGGCATGTCAGCTGTGGTTATTTCCGGCTGGTGGTGGGCCTTTGCTTTCTTATCCCATTTCTTTTCACTCGCCGAACTCCCCTTGTCCCAGGAGAGGTTCTTGTTCCCTCTGATGTCTCCAGGATTCCATATGCATTTTGCCATTCTTTCCCCAATAGTGTACTGAAATCTGGGTACATTCTGTTAGATTGTGAATTCCTTGAGAAAAGGCCCTGTTGTCTGATAACCCTTGTGAAATTTCTGGTCTGCAGTAAGAATTTAAATATGTGTGAGTGAGTGAGTGAATAAGACACTCTTGGAATGTTGAGACCTTTGTGAACCACTGTTCACTATGTATAAAATGATTCACAATTTGGAGACCTGTAGGGGGTGATGTGGCAATTGTTAGATTATCCAAGAACGGAGAAACAGGAATGACGACCCCTGACTGAGAGTCCTAATCTGCATGTTAAAAGCCAGCGAAGGTGGAAGGTGGTTGTGGGGTGGGGGTGGGAGGGAATTGATTTTGCATGGGCATCTGAAGTCTGTCAGCTCTGACATGTGAGCTACAGGCCTCCACTCTTAATAAAAACAAGCTTGCAGGGAAGTCATGGAGGGAGCACATGGAGGGCTTATGAGCTCTGAATGAAAAGAATGCACAAACGAGCTGTGAACGGAGGTTGAAAGGTGGGTATGCCCTGGAGAGGCCAGCTTCTGAAATAATGTGCCGAGGGAGTGAAGCGTATGATCTAGACTGCGCTGTACATATGCTTTCAAGTTAGTTGTGTGCGTTTTGTTGTAATCCCGGCTTATAGAATATGTTAACGATTTGCATATCTGGATTTTAGCCACCTAACACTTCCATCTCTTTGAGATGCAGTGCTAGATCCGAAGGAACCAAAACAGGTATATCCCCAAATCCATGCATCAGCATTTATGCCCTTCACTCCTAGGAGGTCCCCTCAGACACGTGGAGCCAGTTTAGCCTTGTCTTCCATGCAATTCTAGAAAAGGACAGGCAGGTATTAAAGTGGCGAAGGGTGAGGACGTTCAAGTCAGATTGTGTTCATTCTAGTCTGGCTCTGACATGTAGTACCTGGATCACCATGTGGCAGGTACTTATATTCTGTGCCTCAGTTTCCTGAACTCTTCAATGGAAAAGAATAATAGACCCCCAACAGGTAGGATTGTTGTGGGAATGAAGAGTGGGACAGGCACTGGTTGTAATGGGTGCTTTTCTAGCATCTAAGCTCAGAGAGGAGTAGAAGCAGGAAATGAGATGGTGGTACTAAGGCAGGTGTGTTGAGAGCAGTCAGCTGAGGTCTTGGCAGCAACGTGGGCAACAAACAAAACACACACCTTAAAAAGGTCAATGCTTTGGGCTATTGGCCCCCAAACTGGAAAAGATGAAAAAGTACCCTGTCTTCTTGGATCTTTCAGTATGACCAGGGGAGCTGGACTGTGAGTAAATGATGGTAGAATGTCAGGTATGACAAGTGGTTTGAGGGAAAACAAAGTGGAGCGTCAAAGTGGTGAGGGGATCAGAGAAAGCCTCTCTGAGGAGAACTTGGACTGAGACCTAAATGATGTGAGAAAGTGACTGAAAATCTGGAGCAGATCATTCCAGGCAGAGGGAATAGTGGGTGCGAGGCAGGGAGTCTTGGTGTGCCTGGTGGGTATTAAGACATTGGAACGGAAGTTCCACGAGGCAGGCCTGTTTGTGTTGTGCACTGCTCTATCCCAGAGACCTAGGAGGACAATGTTGTGCACGTACTATTTGATGCATTAATGATCTGTAATGAATAATTGAATGTAAGGTATTCAATGTACTCGGCATATCAGAAGTGAGGAGAAAGTCCACAAAATAGGGTTCAGAGCACGTAAGGCCCTCTGCTCCGTCGCAGGAACTTTGGCATGGCTCTAAGAAAAATAGGAGGCTGCTAGGGGCGGGGACCGGGTGAATGGCCTGATCTGACTCTGAGGCTAGGTGATCAACAACATTTGGGCTTGTGCCTTGCTCGCTTCGATCACTTGATTTAGGGGAAGCTGGCTATCATAAGGACACTCAAGCAGCTCCATGGAGAGGTTCACATGGCCAGTAACTGAAGCCTTCTGCCAATAATCAGAAAGAACTTGATGGTCACATGAGTGAACCATTTCGGCATCAAATCCCGCTGTCCCTGTGAAGTTAAGGGATGACTTATACGCGCTAATACCTTGAATGCAACCTTGTCAGAGACTGAGCCAGAATGTCCAGGTAAAACACTCCTGGAATTCCTAGTCCCCAGGAACTATGTAGACACTGAATGGCTATTGTTATTGTAAGTTGCTAACTTTTGGGGTAATTTGTTATACAACGATAGGTTAAATTGACTGATCCTATTTTAGTCAGTACCTTGAACTTTCATTGAGAACTGTCTTAAGAAGAGTTGCTAAGGAGAAGGGGTCCCTGGGTGGCTCAGTGGGTTAAAGCCTCTGCCTTTGGCTCAAATCATGATCCCAGGATCCAGGGATCGAGCCCTGCATCAGGCTCTCCACTCAGCAGGGAGCCTGCTTCCTTCTCTCTCTCTGCCTGCCTCTCTGCCTACTTGTGATCTCTGTCTGTCAAATAAATAAATAAATAAATAATCTTAAAAAAGAAAGAGTTGCTAAGGAGTAAAAATCACATGTAGCTTGGCGATTGCTTCTCGCCATCCCCTCCTTCCCACCTATAAAAGCAATAACTTAAGTAAACAAAACAAAACTATGTGGTTCAATCAAGTTCTATAATATCGTTCTCTGTAAATGAAGTGTTGGGCATTGCAGTCAACTTTAGTATCTTTAAACAGACAAACTAATCCTAAAATTACACAGTTGTTTTCATTAAAGCTTCCTCTTCTTTATCCAGATTTCTGACAAATCCTCACCTGGCTTTGAAACGTCTTCTGTTTGTTCTCTTTATAGAGCTTTTTAAGACAGATATATAGAACACAATAAACAGATGCACTTGAATGAGTGAAATAATTTTGCATTTCCTGACTTTTAGTAAGGACTTAAAAATTTCCAACAGAGCAAGAGAGAGAGGAGAATGACAGAACAGTGTATATAAGATTCCTTTAGTCTATTAAGGAACTTGTCAGGAACAAATGAACACCTTAGTCCACCACAATGGAGAAAGCCACAGGCTATGGAGTGGGAAGAGCATTTTCTTCCTTTGTTGGAAATGTTATCTACTTGTTCACCATAACACATCAAATGTACAGTGAAGACAAAACTATGATTAAATTCTAGTAAATCAGAGATGAAGATATAAATGGAACTTGTAACCTGGGGTAAAATCCTTTAGCTTGGACTGAACTTAGAATTTGCCAGTGATTTCTACTGATTTGCACTTGTCAGACATGGAACATGGTGGAGAACACTAGGCTCAAAATGGAAAGGGAGCCTAGTGAGACAAGGGTGAGGGGTGTGCCCTGGCTTCTGTACTAAGCTCAGGCTCCAGGGATGTGTTACTCCTCCCATGGGGCCCCTTGGCCTAAATGGAGATGCTGGCTGAGAGCCTGGGGGCAGGAGCCAAACTGAGCAGAGGTGGAAGGAGTCTTCACAATCGGATGATAAATGCAGCAGGCTGCAGGGAAGCAGATTAAGACACAAGGTTGATCCCCAGAATCCCCAGAATCTAGAGACAATTCTAGAAAGGGTGAAGGGGAGAGCTGTAAGATCAGAAGCCTGGAAGACTCTGGAGGTTCAGAGAGAGAAATACCTTCTTTACCCATGAGCAGAGTCATCAGGGATCATCCATCCATTTAATAGTAACAGGATCTGCTCACACGTCCGTGTTGGATTCTGACAGCAACCCTCTGAGTGTTATCTTCCCAGTTTGTGAGGGAGGAAACGGAGACTAAAAGAGCAGCAGCTAAGTCACTTGCCCAATGACTCTGAACTAGAAGCGCACATGTTCAAAGGCATCTGACTGAACTCTCAGTATCGGTTAGATGCCCTGCCCTGGATGGGAAAGCTACAGGGAATACTAAGTATTACAGGACTTGAAGACAGAAAAGATATCTGGGAAAAATCTTCCTCAGACTTGGAATTTTCCTATTCAGACTTGAGTTCTTGGAGAATGAGAATGGAACAAATGTATTCGATCTGAAACCGTGATCACCAAGTCTGCCTAAAGAAAGTGCTGGGGACTCTGTGGGTCACCTCCTTCCTGAAGAGGAGGAAGGGGTACCAGCAACCCCCAATGCGGACCAGGATGGTCTGCAGCCAGAGTGAAGACAAGCCAGAAACCTTATCTGTTCGGGACCTCTTTTCTCCTGGAGGGCAGAAGTTCATTTTATACAGTATCTAACATGTAGCAGATCATTAACATTTCTTGAATGGAAATGTGTTATTCTCAAAATTTGAATGAAGTTCTTTGTTTCGTCCAAACTATGAGGAAATTTTTTCTACACCTAAAATACTCTCTATGGATTGGATGAGGCTGGTGCAGTTTGGGTAAAAATTGGGAGATGTGGCCCCTAGCAGGAGTGATTCAGCCTAAGGATGAGAATGACGGGAGACTGGTCACATTCTTGGGCTTTTTCTTTTTTTAAAGATTTTTATTTATTTATTTATTTATTTATCTATCTATCTATCTATCTGTCAGAGAGAGAGAGAGAGAGAGAGAGAGAGAGAACACAAGCAGGTAGAGCAGCAGGCAGAAGCAGACCGAGAAGCAAGGAGCTGAGCAAGGAGCCCGATGTGGGACTCCATCCCAGGACCCTGGGATCATGGCCTGAGCCGAAGGCAGCAGCTTAACCAACTGAGCCACCCAGGCTTCCCTTGGGCTTTTTCTACCTAAGACTTCTTGATACTGCTATTAAAAATAAGGGGAGGGGATTTCATTTTCAACTTTGTTTACCAGTCACTTTCAAGGAAAGTGAGTTAGCATTTTTCTTGCTCTCTAGTCAGGTTTCTATTCCACATCTCTTTTCTGGTTATTTAGTTCTCTGGGATCAATCTTCTGTCTTAATTCACTGAGTCCTATCCTTTCCCATTTCTGACTCTGACCACCTTGTGTGACCACCTGACCCCCTCATTTTCCAAGGATGAAAGAGGTTAAAGTGATGAATACAAATTTAAGAAGGAAGGAAAAAAAGGAAAAACAAGCTTGACTTGGATGTTGGGAGGCTTGGCTTCATAGATGGTCAGGCTTTTCTAACTTAATTATGAAATGCTATTTTGATTTTTGGGCTCATCAAATAACTTATTCATGTTAAAGTTTTAAAGGTGATCTACTACAAAGATGGAGGATTATCTACTGTGAAAGACTTTTTTTTTCCTCCCTGGCATGAGCAAAAGGACATTGCTGCCAGGAAACAGTTTGGGCCTACCATAGGATTATTCCCTTTGTGAATTTGCCACTCAGTAGGACTGTTCAACCATTGCAAAGGGGAGATAACTCCAACTGCAACCTGTACTTAAGAAAAAAACTGACATTAAAAATAAACCTCAATTCAAATAACAACCAATATCCCAATTTTCTTCTAAGTGATCCCATTTAATATAATAAAGTGATATTGTATAATTATCTCAAACTTATAGGTGTTGTTCCTATGGCCTCAGTATCACAGTGCTTGGATTGAGGTGTGTGGTGTGGACCAAACTGGATTCCTCCCAAATTCACATGTTGGAAGTCCTCACCCCTAGTACCTCAGAAGGGGCTGTATTTGGAAATAGTCCTTCAAGGGTCATTACAATAAAATGAGGTCATGAAGGGGGACCTCATTTGATATAACTAATGTCCTTATAAGAAGATGAGTCTAGGGCACAGACCACCACATGGGACCACGTTTGAGACAGAGGAGATGACCATCTACAAACCAAGGTTGCTACTATCAACCTGATCTTGGACTTGTAGCTTCCAGAGTTGTGAGAGAATGAATTTCTGTTAAGTCAGTCTGTGGTACTTTGTTTTGGCAGCCCCAGCCAACTAATAGTCTACCAGGCATATTTCGTCACTTCTGTCTGTCTGTCTGTCTCTTTCTCTCTCTCTCTCTCTCACACACACACACACACACACACACACACACACACACACACACACAGATTGAAGAAGATGGAACAAACAGGTCTTTACCTTTCTTCCTGCTTAGTACCCCCAACCCCAAACTGCAAATAAGAAAAAAATAGATTTTGGTAGCTAGAGTGCTCCCTTCCCTAAGAACATTTCTAATGCTGACCTTCAAAAGCTAGTTGCCCCAGCCAACTTTCTGCTGATGGTGTGAGCTGACACCAAGGCTGCATAAGATGGAGAGATGACAGATGCCACTTCCAGAGACTCTGGGCATCTGTGGTTTAAGAATTATTGTCTGTAATGAACACAGCTACTGAAGAAAGTGTCTTTCCCCTTAGAAGGGTGTGAAGGCATCAAGAAGTTAAGAATCCTCTTTTCATTGAGAAGGTTCTGCTGTGCTTCTTGGGTCTTTGGGGTGGACAGAGGGACCTGCCAAGCCTTCTACCCTGATGAGGTGGGATTGGAAACCTATCCATGGTATCCCTGGAGAAAATGGTGAATGTGGCTTGTGCTCTAATAACCAAGTTTGGTTGCTTTTAATATGCAATTGGGTGGCCTTTTGTTAACTTTGTTTTCATTTCAAGAATACTTTGAATTCCTTGTATCTAGGGTAAGAATCTCAGTCTTAGGCATTTCTCTAGCTATTGAAGGCCAGGCTGTGCAGGGAGAGAGCATGGGTCTGAATGGGTCTGTCCCACATGCTCTTAACTAATCTATGTTTTTGGTTTGCCTGTCTCTAAAATGAGAATAATAATATTTACGCCATCAGATTGATATGATTAAATGAGTTAATACACATAACTTCCTTAGAACAGTCCCTGAAATGTGAGTTGACTAACATTACTTCAGAGAGAACATAACATGTCCAATTGAATGAAATAGTGTACTTTAAGAAGAAAAGGGAACTCAGCAGCAAAAGTATGAGCCATCTTACAGAAGCAAACTTGAAGCAACAAATCTATACCACTCTTTGATCTCTGTATATCTCACTGGGAATATATACGATTATAAGAACTGTTCTGTTTGGAGCAGGATCCAAGCCTTGGAAGTATCACTGAGCACTAGGTTTGGTTCTAAAATTTATAATACAGAAATAGAAATAAAAAAGATCAAAGGGTTAAAGGGAATAAAAAAAAAAAACATTTCCAAGAGTTCTTAAATATACTTGGTTAGGATCTTTTATACAAAAGAAAGACAATAGCATCTTCTTACGGAATTTCAAGAGTTAATATGTTCTCCAAAGCAATGGCTTCAAATAATGAGGTTTCCTTCATGTATAATGAATATATTAACACAGTTTCAAGAATGGATGCTGAAGATACTTTGAGGCTACCTATTTATAATCTCTGTAGATGAAAATTATCAGATGAGCCAAGACCAAGGACAGTACTATCAGCAACCTCCTTCTCTAGGAAATGGGACTCAAAATTTGAATCTTAACAATGCTGGGTAATGGTACAAGGTTGTAACATGTCATGTGTCTGATGAGGGATTTCAAAGCTTAGGTTATTTTATTCCCTTGTTTTTCCTTCAATATTTTGGTTGCACCAATGACTTAAAAAGAATGAAAAGTAATGATCTTCTCTTACAAAAGCCTCTTGATTCTCCACTGCTGTTTTAGATGGCAGGGTAGCTGGATTTTCTCTGACCAGTGGAATGGCCCAGTCTAACAATGTCGTGGGTAGATATGAATTAAAACTCTGGCTTGGCTCATTTGTTCACCACACTTCATAATAGTCACTAAACCAGATTAGTCCAGGGCTTTAACTAATGTGTCACTTGTTTGGTTTCCACAAGCAACAGGAATCAATGAAAAGGAAATCAGAATCTTACATATAAAGCCAAACATTAAGAAATTAGATCATTTCCCATGCCAAATCCAAACAGATTGATCAATTTTATATGTGCTTTATTGCCTGGTCAAATTTCAAATTATTTACATTATTATATCGGCAGAGAGCTTTTTTTCCCTGGGAATTTACCAGGTCTAAAACAAGCAAACAGACAAAAATCTTATGAATATTTTCTCTATTGAAGAAAATTGTCCAAAACCACGAGAGACTCTTAATCTCAGGAAATGAACTGAGGGTTGCTGGAGTGGAGGGAGGTAGGAGGGTTGGGGTGGCTGGGTGATGGACCTTGGGGTGGGTATGTGCTATGGTGAGTGCTGTGAATTGTGTAAGACTGATGATTCATAGACCTGTGCTCCTGAAACAAATAATATATGTTAATAAGAAAAAACTCTCAAGCATTAGGATGATTTGGTCTCTAACTGATGAAAACCTCTTTGGAAAAATCCTATCGTTTTCTTTGTGTGCTGAAGTTATTCGTAATGGATGGTTCTGATTTGTTGCTAATAAAGGATGCCAGCAATGAGCTGAGTCACTGCTAAAATTAACACCAAATTTTGATTGAAAAAAAGAATCCCATTTGTCTTATTTTATTTAAACCCTGACATGCTTTTGGACTTCTTTAATTTTGAAGATAAGGTTTTCATACTAAGTTCTTGATAGTGTTAGAAATCAGTCTTATGTCATGAATGGGATAAAGCTACTTGTTTGTTCTTTGTTTTTCTTTTTTAAAAGAATTTATTTATTAGAGAACAAAAACATAAGCAGGGGGAGTGGCAGGCAGAGGGAGAAACAAGCTCCCCACTGAGGAAAGAGACGGATTTAGGACTTGATTCCAGAACCCTGGGATCAGACCTCAGCCAAAGCCGGGTGTTTAACTCACTGAGTCACCAGGTGATCTTCAATAATAAAGAAGGAAGACTGGAGGGTAGGAGAGATGCCTCTAGGTTGGTCATCCGCTTCCCCCCACCCCCAGTCCCTAAACCCACCGTCCCACCATTCTTTCTCCCATGCCAACCATTGCACTCTAGTCTACACACTTTGGGAAGGTATATATTTTATTATAGGTAAGATGTTGATTTCCTAGGTCATCCTCCCCACCCTCCATCTTGCTGTTAGTTTCCCAGAACTCTTTCTTTGCACATACAGATGGTATGTCGTTGTGTATGTTGCCTACAGCCTGGCTTCTCAAGCACTGGGTTAGTGGAGTTTGTTAGTGTGGTATCTTTTATAGGGGAATAGCCAAATATGAATGTCTGACATTGGTGAAAGTGTAGAAGGAAAAATAAAACATTCAATAAGGAACAGTTAACAATAGCTCTGAGGAAAGTTTGTTTTGAAGAAAAGTTTAAGAACAGAAGCACCAATGGTCGTAGGACCCTGCATCTCTATGCTGGTACCATTCAGCATTGGTTTCTGGCTCTGTGCCAGTCATCTGTCTGCCTTCAGGTTCGTTTCTTGCTTTTCCCCTGCTCTGCATCATGGGGTTGGTTTCAAACTCTATTTCTGAGTCTCCCTTACAATGGGCTTGAGGTAGGTTGAATCAGTGGGAAATTGAAGGGCAGGAGCAAGGAAGAAGCCAGGGTATTTCTCCTTTTTGTTTCAAGGGACTTCAGTGGCTGAGGAACCCAGTTGTGGCTTTGGGTTCTGTTTCCTTCTCCCTTTCCTCTGTTTCCTTCTCTTATGCTGAGGCTTCCTCCTGCTACTGTTTTTCAACTCTTACCACCATCTTTGTAACCAATTCTACATATTAAATTACCTCCATTGAGTCATGTGTTGGGGTTCTTTTCTTTTCTTTTATTTCTTTCTTTCTTTCTTTTTTAAAAGATTTTATTTATCCATTTGACAGAGATCACAAGTAGGCAGAGAGGCAGGTGGAGTGGGGGGGAGCAGGCCTCCCACTGAGAGCCTGATGCGGGGCTCCATCCCAGGACCCTGGGATCATGACCTGAGCCAAAGGCAGAGGCTTTAAAACCACTGAGCCACCCAGGTGCCCCATAGGACTGCGGCTGTATCTCTCCATTGTCTTACTCTGGAGAATTTTACTGGTCAGAACATGTTTTCTTGTATTTTATTAGGTAATCTCTCTCTCTCTCTCTTTCTTTTAAATACAGGACAGCATCACCTCCTGAGTTACGTAGGGTTGAATTGATGTGTGTGGTTGACCCAATTTAACATTTTTTAAAAAGATTATTTATTTATTTATTTGACAGAGCACAAGTAGGCAAAGAGGCAGGCAGAGAGAGGGGGAAGCAGGCTCCCCACTGAGCAGAGAGCCTGATGTGGGGCTCGATCTTAGGGCCCCGAGACCATGACCTGAGCCGAAGGCAGAGACTTAACTTACCGAGCCACCAGCTGCCCAATATAACATTTAATTGCTTGCATTTAATATCACATAGATAAATCAGTTGGCATAAATACTAGTTTATTCTTTTTTCTCAAAAAGAAAGCTGTTATTTTCTACCTTTCTAAAAAGATTATTCATAAGATGGGTGAGGTGTTAGTAATAATTAGACTAAATAGTAAGCATAAATCACATTAGGGAAAAACATATCTTACTGAAGAACACCTGTCTGCATGTTTTGTAGTCCACATGATATTTTGTTTCTTTAAGGGAAACAAATTCATTTATTTAAATCTTAAAACAGATGGTATATACTAGGAAAAACATTAGAATAAATGCAGCTTTATAACAATATCTGAGATCTGAAGGCACAGTGAGATGTGAATCCCACATTACTCCTATTTTTTATGCTACTAATGAAATATTTTCATGTTCAGGAACAAGCTGATGGGGGCTTTTTGCCTATTAGATTTACCACTTCAAACACAATTGCTTGAGCATCCCTAAAAGACATTATAGGACTAGTTACTAAATCCTACAGGGCAAACACTCCAAAAATGAGACAGAGGCCACTTACTTCATCATTTGTGGAAAGTCATGTGCCCATCTTTGTTGGTCCCAAATTAAGGGGTAAGCTCACTATCCTGGAATGATGTTCTGACTTCTGCCTAGTTAATTCCTCTCATCCTTTAAATCTACAGTCACTTGGTACCACTTCATGGAGTCAAATCCCCTCACAGACTGTGCCTGCCCTCAGTAGCAAACATCACACTATACTTGTTTGCTGAATTTTCAGAAACCTCTCTCTTTCCCACTACACAGGAAGCTCTGTGAGGGCAGGGGCTGTTTCTAATGTTGCGTATGCTTATTGTTCTAGTGAATAGCACATAGTTATGCTTAATGCCGACCAAACGAATGAGTGAATGAACAAAGAATAGGCACAGAACTTCTCATGCTTAGGAAGTAGTGATGGCACTGAAACTGACCCCAACTTCTACTTGAGGCTTCAGATGGGTCTGCTTAACACTGCTTTCTTTTATGCTAGCCTGAGACAAATTCACTTGGAAAAGATGGTTTTTCTCCCTACCAGTCCTCAAAAGGGTCTGTTTGTTCCCTGTGTTTTCCAGTTGTAGTATTAAAACTGAAAGAATTTTGGTAAGCCAATATTAAAAAAAATAGATATCAATGTGGTGAATTACATGGGATGACAGCTCTCTATGTCTGAGAAATGGAAAGGTTGGTAAGGACTCCAAACCTGGAAGAAAAGGTTAAAAAAAAAGTATTCCTTAAACAGCAGCACATGAAGGCAAATAATTATTCAAGTAAGTTGCCTTATCTTCCCTTCATTTAAAAAAATCAAGTGTTTTCAGACCCTCGACAGAAGAAAGCTCAGAGTTCCCACATATGTGCCCTATGCTATCAGAAAAATGCAATTTATCTGGATTTTATTCAAGCATTAATGTTCCAGTTAGAACAAAACAAGTGAATTAAAATGTGATTGACTGTGGTTTTGCAGTGGTTCGGCATTTTTGGTATTAAAAAGCATCAAATTGCACACATGTACAAATACATATGAAAATATTTCAAGGGGGGAGGAAATCAGTATAATGCAGTGGAAATGGACATCTATACACTTAGGTTGGCATTTTATAATTTTTAAATGGTTGGTTTTTAAATGTTAGGGTAAAATGTGCCTCATGACAAATATATTAGAAAATTTTTGGAGCGTAGTTGTTTAACTTGAAATTGGTGTACAGGTCCTTCATTTTAAATATTCTTCATTTGTTGATTTATCATTTAGTCCAACTCTGCAACTGAATTTAATTTCAGATGTCTTCACTTAAATCTTTTGTAATTCCAAAAATCTCTGGTTTACAAAGAAGAAACTTATTAATGGAGTGTGAATTTTCTTGAAGATTGAGATGATTAGAATTGAGATCTTTTATAGGAAATCCAGGATGGTAGAAAAACATAGGGAAATTGGTATACTACAGTGAGATGGTTTCCAATGATATATTACATTTTTGTTAATGATTAGTTGACTTTGAGGATGGATTCCAGTGCCATGTGTGGAGGTTTTGATTGAAGTCAACTAATACTGACTCAGATCATAATTTTCTAGGAATTACATTATCCCTGAGAATTTTTTTCTTGCTTTTATTTTTTAATGCCAGATGGGAAAATATCAAGGAAGTTTCTTTTAAGCTCTGCTCTTTTTTTTTTTGTTTTTTTTTTACCATGATGTGTCAAATAATGTTGCTTTGGCCTTGTGACCAATTCTACACCTTTAGAGCAGGTTTTCCCTTTGGTGGCAAAGGCTGTTCTCCGTTAATTCCACACTGTGTCTAGTCTCCCTTGTTACTTATAACCAGGAACTTGAATGGAGGTAACTGGCAGCCCTACGACCACTTCAGGGGGCTGATTTTTCACTTGAGTGAACTGGCTGACGTTGGACCTCATCAGTCTTGTGTTTCAACTGAGTTGAGAGGTATGCAAGAGTGTGCTTAAAATAGAAACAAACAAACAAAACAAAACTCAAAAAACAAAACAAATCAAACCCAAAAAACTTAAAATGTTTACAAAGAAGAGGATAAATTAATGTTGATTATTTAAGTAAACATAGCATCATTTATCAAACTTCAGTGAGATATCTTACATAAAGATGGCTATCAGGTAAATAAATAATCACTCCTTTAAATATATGAAAGATTTTGCAGGATACTGAGCAATTTGTCTTGATTGCCACAGAATCATAAGCAATGGAATAAAATTAAACTCAGGACAGAGTTTATAGTAAGTAAATACTTGAAATCTCTTTAAACCATTCAGGACAGATTGCAACATGTTGCTCTTTTGATCTTCAGGGCACTGACCTACTTAACCATGAAAAGATTTATCTACATACAGGTTAGGCTCTGTGTTCAGCCATTAGAAGAATGAAGGTCCTCTCCTCCAAGTCTTAGTTGTAAACCAAATACACAGCCTAGAAAATAAGCTAAATTTTTTTCAGTTAATTGTCCTAAGACATTGCTTGGGGCGCCTGGGTGGCTTGGTTGATTAAGCATCAGACTCTTGATTTTAGCTCAGGTCATAATCTCGGGGTCATGAGACCAAGTCCCCATCTGGAGTCTGCTTGAGATTCTCTCCCCTACCCCTGCCTCTGTGGCTGTGTGTGCTCTCTCTCTCAAAATCTTTAAAAAATTGCTTTATCTCAGATTTTTGAATAAACAATCCTTAGTGTTCTATTCTGTGTTTTCCAAATGGAAACATTTTAACCATTGAAATATTAGTGTTTAAATGATAGTAATGTTTCTGATATTTCAATCACTATAAAACACACAGTAAACTTTTATGTCATTGTAATACTGTGATTTACAGTAAGAAATATATATTTGGTTTTTGTTCCTGGCAGAGCTCATAAAGCCCTTGGAATTTCCTAAGTGATGAGAGTTATAAAGCTGTCTTTTGTTATGTTAATGGGGTGACTTTTGGAAAGCACCTAAGGATGGGGGCTGGTTGACAGAAGAACTAACCACATGGTTGGAGGGTTGGAAATTTCAGACTTACCTTTGACCTCCAAGGAGGAGAGAGGGGTTGGAGATTGAGTTGAATCATCAGTGCTCAATGATCTAATCAATCGTGCCATTGTAATGAAACCTTCGTGAAACCCAAAAGGACAGGATGGCTGTTTGGGGAGAATGAGAGTACTGGGATAGGGCATGGAATCTCTGCACCCTTTCCTCATACCTTGCTCTGTGTATCACTTTATCTGCCTATTGGGCTCCATTTAATATTATTTATAATAAACTGGTAATCTAGTGAGTAAACTGGTTTCCTGAGTTCCATGAGCCACTCTAGCAAATTGTTCGAACTCAAGAAGGGGGTTGTGGGAACCTCTGATTTATAGCCAATTAGTCAGAAAGAAGTACAGGTAGCTAGGAATTGATATCCGAAACATGGGAAGAAGGCGGGTAGTCTTGTAGGACTGAGTCCTTGTGGGGTCTGATGCTATCTCTACATTAATGGTGTCAGAATTGAGCAAACCTGTAGGACACCCAGCTGTCAGAGAATTGCTTGGTCTGTTGGGATACCTCCATTTCCCACCACCCACCCATATTGAAATTGGGTCTAGAACCCTACAGTCATCTCTTGGGAATTCTGATAAATTAGGCTCTAGTCAGATGGGGAAAAAAAAATAACCAAGGGAACTCAATGGTTTGGATGAAGTTATTTTATCCAGGGCTTTTTGCTTGAAACTTTTTATCTCTACCATTGTCAGATTGTACTGAAGAAGGAAAATTAGTTTTAACATTCTTATTAGAGGATACTTCATCTTCTGTCCTTAGTATTGTTTAAATACTGATATTTGTTTTTTCAATATGTAAAAGCTATAGGCAGTTGTTTATCATTTGTAAATAAACAAATATTTGAAGGAAGAAAGTGGTTTAATGTAGAAAAGATAAAGACTTACAGAATTAAAAGATCAAATATATTTTAGGATAAAGTTATCTTCCTAAACAGATACCTTAATAACATTTCCCATTTCCCATAAATTAGAACCATGTTTATATGATGCCACTCAAGAGATGAAAATGAAAGTCTCTGTTGGGCACTGTCTCCATTCAGAAGTCTCTGATTCTAAACTGTCAAAATACAACTTTTGATGTTAAATGGTGTGAACATATTTTATTTTAGTTGACACATTTGAATATGGTAATAGGATGAGTGGAGGATCAAACAGTGAATGTACTTCAATAAAAGTTAATATTTTTACTAATAAGTATAATAAACTATTTCACACTAGAAAGTTCCAGTCATACTTAAGTCAAATAAATTTTTGCTTTAGAATAATTATCTCTAGTGCCACAGTGTTCGGTTCAAATAAATGGAAGTTCTCAACTGCCTATAAAATACATGTGAAGGAGCTTTTTGAGATAATAATACATGTAAGGTAAGCATCGTCTCAGAGACCACAACTGGCTGAAGGAATGAGGTACTTCTGCCCAAGGTAGAGTCACAAGGGACCAGATTTATTTCCTTCTGGAAACAACCAAAAACACTGGATAAGATATAGGAAACAGATTTCAGAGCATTACCATCAGGCAAGGAAGGACAGTGATCCCTGAGAGATGGGAAAGAAAGGAGGTGAGCTTGCCAGTTGCTCCACTTACTCCAAAGAGGTTTCCATGTTCTGGTGCAGGGAGAAGAATCCAGGCAGAGCCCAGACAAATCCAAGTTTAGGAGAGAGAGTCAAGGGAGACCAAGACAGATGGAGATCTCAGGACAGAGTCTCTAGGAGGAGAGAGCTACACAGAGAATCCCAAAGATCTGCAAAGAGTCTGACCAGTAAATGTATGTGAAGTAACTACCCAAGGCTAGAGGAAACACAGCAAAAAAGATGAGCAAACGGTAGATGGTCCTCATTCAGTGCTGGGAGTAGTACCTATTCACACCTCTCAGAATGGAAAAATTGAGAATTCATGGGACATTGGGTAGAGTCAGGAAGGTCTTGCTTCAGTAGTGGGAATAACTGGCCTGACATTGAGCACTGCTCTGGACTTGCCTAACAAATCATAAGAGTAAGACCCAAAGAAGATCAAGCTGTTTCAAAGTGATTTAACTGTTTCAGGGAGCAAAGCTCAGGAGTACTATAGGAACAAAAAATAAAAATAAAAAAATCTATCACCCAACAAGATAAAATCACATCAAAGAGTTAATGTAAAAAGCTTATTGACTAAATTAGTGGGCTTTGTAGGACTTTTCTGAAATTGATTATATCTTTTGTTGTAATATTTCCATGACCTCGCTAATTAACCAAGACTTAAAAATGTATTTTAATAAGTAGAAATGCATCCGAGAAATAAAGGAAGCAAACTGGTTGAAAAAAAAAAGTTAATGACACGGAAAATATAAGAGAGACTCAAACTGAATTTCTGGAGACAAAACTGTGTTAGGTGAAAAATACACTGGATGGGATTAATGTCAGATGTAGCAGAAGAAAAGATTGGTGAATTTGAAGACCTAGAAATAGAAACTATTAAAATTAAACCTATAGAGAACAAAGAATCCCTCAAAAACTAGAATTGGCAAGTTGGGATTATAGGCAGACTAATATATGTGTAATTGGAATCCCTGAAGGCGCTATTGAAGAACTTATGGCTGAAATTAATGAAAACGATAACACTAAACTCAATGAACATGAGAAATATTATAAACATGAGAAATAGGAAAACTATATCAAGGCACGTGATAATCAAATCATATAAAGCCAGTAATAGAGGAAATCTTAAAAGCAGCCAAAGAAAGCAGACACGATACCCAGAAGAATGAAGATAAAATGACAGCAGATTTCTCATGGAAGCAATGTAACTGAGATCTTCAAAGTACTGAAAGGGGAAAAATATTATCGACTTAGAAATCTATACCCACAGAAAATAACTTTCAAAAGTGAAGGTTAAATAAAGATGTTTCACCCTAAAGGAATTCTTCTAATATTTATTTACTGATTTCTTTTCTAGCAAGTAAAATTGTTAGAACCCTACCATATAGACAGTAATGGCCCCCAGAGATAGCCATGTCCTAATCCCCAGAATCTGAGAATTTTACTGTCAGTTCAGGCTAGTGTAACAAAAATATCATAGTTTAGGAGCTTAAATAAAAAACATTTCTTACAGCTCTGGAAAATGGAAGTCTGAGATCAGGATGGTTGGGTTCTGGTGAGAGCTCTCTTTCAAGTTGTAGATTATTAACTAATCACTGTATTCTCACATGGCAGAAGGAGACCTAGAGAGCTATGTGGAGTTTCTTTTATAAGGGCACAAATCCCATCCTTCCAAAGGCCCCACTGCCTAATACTATCACATTAGGGGTCAGAATTTCAGCATATGAATTGGGGGGGGGGACACAAACATTTGGTTTACCTTACATGGTGAAAGGGACTTTGCAGGAGGGATTAAGATAAAAATCTTGAGATTAGGAGATTATCCTGGATTACTAATGGGCCCAGTGTAATTAGAAGTATCCTTATAAGTAAAAGGGAAACAGAAAGATTGATTTGCAGATGGAGGGGACCATGAGCCAAAGCATGAAGCTAACCTCTAGAAGTTGGAAAAAGCAGGAGAGAGGACTTTCCTCTAGAGCCTCCAGCAGAAACAGCCCAACTAACACCTTGACGTGAGACCCATTTTGGAGTTCAGAACAAATGTAGGATAACAGATTTGTGATGTTTTAAGCCACTAAATTTGTGGTAATCTGTTATAGCAGCAATAAGAAATTAATGTGTTTATGTTCAGGGGATGACATTTGTGTTGTAATTGACTAACCAGGTAAGTTTTACATATGTCAGGTATTTCCAAAACCTTTACCTATTCATTTATAAGCACATTGATAATTCCTTTCTGTTTGGTTAACCTTGAAAATGTATTCAATGTATTTTGGTTCCAAGTTCTCTTGGATGCTGATTACTTGAAAATTTGAAATCTGACTCTTGAACACTTTTTGCCATTATAAGCAAAGCAGTTAAATTCATAGTTCTAATGAAAGGAATTTCCTTCTTGCTAGCATAGTCATTCATCTTCTTCATACTAAATCATGTGGAATCTGGTAGGATGATATTAAAATCTGTATTTGATGGGAGCACATTCTCCAGTGAAGTCATTGTTCTATTCTTGCCCCTTTCACGTTTTTGGTTTGTTTTTGTTTTTGTTTTGTTTTGTTTTTTGTTTTTTAGACCATAAGGAAGATGGTGTTATATGGGAAGAGTAGGTAGAGGAAGTGGGAGAGTGGGGGCAGTCGGTTTTGTAGCTGGGATTTTAATGCTATTGTTAAGAGGATGCAATCTGGGGGAGGCAAAAAGAATGAACAAGAAGTCTTCATAGCTAGAACAAGTACTTAAGATTGGCCAAAAAAACCCAAATGAAGATTAAAAAAAGGCAATTAAGAGCACTTACAATTTTAGAAATAGAAGGTCTGAGGCAGTTTAATCTTCTTTAGGAAAGATGCCTTTGTGGCAGGTTTTGTGGAATTTAAGAATATGGAGTTATAAATAGGATTTTCAGCAGTATTTCCCTCACCTGTACTGCTCCAAGCATTGAGAGTTTTTTGAGTGACAGCTTCTCAGGAGGTAACATGAGGCCTTTTTTGAAAGTCTCCATTGAGCACTCTCCTCCTGTTTGCTTTAGTCATTAGTACCAGATTCTTCCTAGACAAGTTCTGGGTTTAGATATTTGATGCATTTCTGAAATCATATCGCAAGGGAGACCTCAACATCTTATTCTTATACCTTGACCTTTTCCTTTCAAGCACGAGACCAAAAAAGCAAGGGATGACGTTTGGTCCTTTTTCTTCCTTCACCCACCAAAAGTTCAGTACAACCTACTGAAGACTTCTTTCAGACTGAGAAATTTCAGCACCAAATCATATCCTCACTCCGTGAACTCAATTATTCTTGTCAGTTTTAAATTTGTAGTCCGTCTTTTACAGGCTAACTTGTATCTTTATAATTTCCTGAGTTTTTTCCCCCCAAGGGGCAGAAATCTTTTCACTCACTCTTTTAAGACCCAATTTAACATGAGAAGAATCTTGGAAGAATCGCATGTGGTGTTTTCCTCAGGCCCTTACATGGACCCGAAACTTCTTAACTCTTTCA
>NC_081564.1:38305328-38395036 GCF_022355385.1 Mustela nigripes | reverse complement strand
TTGAGTGAAATAAGTCAAGCAGAGAAAGTCAATTATCATATGGTTTCACTTACTTGTGGAGCATAAGGAATAACATGGAGGACATTAGGAGAAGGAAAGGAAAAGTGAAGGGAGGGGGAATTGGAGGGGGAGATGAACCATGAGAGACTGTGGACTCTGAGAAATAAACTGAGGGTTTTAGAGGGGAGGAGGGTAGGGAGATGGGTGAACCTAGTGGTAGATATTAAGAAGAGCACATATTGCATGGAGCACTGGGTGTTGTACATGAACAATGAATCTTGGTACATTGTATCAAAAACTAATGATCTATTTTATGGTAACTAACATAACACAATAAATTTTTTTTAAAAAATGCCATTCATGGGGCACCTGGGTGGCTCAGTGGGTTAAGCCGCCGCTGCCTTCGGCTCAGGTCATGATCTCAGGGTCCTGGGATCGAGTCCCGCATCGGGCTCTCTGCTCAGCGGGGAGCCTGCTTCCCTTCCTCTCTCTCTGCCTGCCTCTCAGCCTACTTGTGATCTCTCTCTGTCAAATAAATAAATAAAAATCTTTAAAAAAAATGCCATTCATGTTCTAGTATTTTATTTTCACCCAGAAATAGAAACATTAGAACAGAGCATTGACAAAGTCTAGAATTACTGCCTCAGTTATGAAGGAAGAATGCCAAGTTATAAGTCAAGGTATTGAACATCAGGGATATTCTACAAAAGCATTCATCTATCTGGAACATTCTAGGTTAAACTCGAGGACCAGATGGAAAACCTGGCTTCTGAAATAATCATATTCTGAACTAACTTCTATTTAAATTGTTTCTAATGTTTTCTTTCCAGCTCTTCCTTTGAAATTTTGGCTTCCCTATTGCAGCTAATTTCATGTTAGCAAGATCATGATTAAAATACAAATATGTTATTCATGATAGAACCCTTCACATCTTATAATACAATTTTAACTGCTCAAAAGCTCTGTGTTAAAATTTAGTCTTAGACAAAAAGGTCAACATTTCTCTCACCAGTGGAACCAGATGTCACTCAGTAAGGAAATCAGTTTTGCAGATGGGACACGCTGCTGTATTGAACAAGCATTACTGAGTGACTAATGCTGGACAGATCCATTAACATGCGGCACCTCTCCTGGTAGACTATTTGCAGTGGTTATTTCTTTTTGTCCTCTTCATGGCTACAGCCTAGGTGAAGTAAGATGCAAAGCAAAACCTCATTCTGCTAGTATCCTGGAGACATCTGGAGGGACACATCTATTCTCAGAAACGGTTTCCTCCTTGAAGCTCCAGTGTCATGTGTGTGTCTCAACATCTCAAACGGCACCGTTTCAAGGGAGTACAAAATATGTAACATAGGGTAAATGATCTGAAATTTAAAACTACAGGGAAGGGGCACCTGGGTGGCTCAGCGGGTTAAGCCTCTGCCTTCGGCTCAGGTCATGATCCCACATCAAGCCCTGCATCGGGCTCTCTGCTTGGCAGGGAGCCTGCTTCTTCCTCTCTCTCTGCCTGCCTATCTGCCCACTTGTGATCTCTATCTGTTAAATAAATATTTAAAAAAAATCTTTAAAACTGCAGGGAAGGGACGCCTCGGTCGCTTAGTCAGTTAAATATCTGCCTTCAGCTCAGGTCATGATCCCAGGATCCTGGGATTGAGTCCTGCATCCTTGCTCAGCGGGGAGCCGGCTTCTCCCTCTGCCTGCCACTCCTCTTGCTTATGCTTTCTGTCTGACAAATAAACAAACAAAATCTTAAAAAAAAAAAAACCTTCCGGGATTATTTTTTATAACAATGAATCTTGTGATAAATTAATATTCTACCAAAATGAAATATTTTGGTAGTTTTATCACACAAAAGTAACATTTTTAAAAAGATGTTATTTATTGATTTGAGAGAGAGAGAGAGAGAGGATGAGCAGAGGAAGGGCAGAGAAAGAAGGACAGGGAGAAGCAGACGATGTGGGGCTCAGTCCTAGGAACCTGGGATCATGACCTGAGCTGAAGTCAGATACTTAAGGACTGAGCCACCCAGTTGCCCCACAAAAGTAACACTTTTTAAAAGATTTGTAATAGGTTTTTCTTCAGAGGAGTTCTTACTGAAAATGAAGGACAAAGGGAATCAGTATTTTTCCTTGCTAATAAAAGAAATACCTTTCAGATTATTTGTTACATCTGCCTGCCTCCTTCCCCCAAACTGAGCTTCGAAACTCTCTGAGGAGAATTCAGTGGCTAGTAGTAGTTGGCTAGGGTTTTTTATTCAGTCACCAGATGTTTTATTTGTAAGTTTTACTTTTCCAAAAGTAAAGTTCCGAGAACAGTTTTCTGTAGAATGGTTGTCATGCATTTAATTCGGTTGGTCTCAGATGTTGTCCTCAGATGTTGACTTAGACCTTAAAGTTTTCACAGTGAATAACACTCCTTATTCGCCATGTCCTTTTACTGTTTGATCTGATCCCTCTAACATTTATGAAGTAACAGTTTTCATAAGAGAATCTTCCCTTCCCTGTGGATTATTTTCTTAAGCATAGACACAGGGTTTCAGAGGCAGCTCTCTTCCTGACTCATTCCAGAAGGTATAAAGACTAGCTGTCTCCAAACTCCATCCATTAACTGGGGATCTTCCCAATTTAGAAAGTGATCTGAGATTCCTGGGGTATGGTAAGATTTTTATTCATTTAGAACAGAACTTCTCCAAACTAGTTGCATATTAGAATCATTTGGAAAAATTTTACAAAAAACTCAAGCCCTGGGGTGCCTTTGTGGCTCAGTTGTTAAGCATCTGCCTTTGGCTCAGGTCATGATCTCAGGGTCCTGGGATCAAGCCCTGAGTCAGGCTTCCTAATAAGTGGGAAGCCTGCTTCTGCCTTTCTGACTCCCCCTGCTTGCGTTCCCTCTTTTGCTGTCTCTGTCAAATAAATAAAGTGTTTTTTAAAAAGAAAGAAAAGAAAGAAAGAAAGAAAGAACTCAAGCCCTGACCCAATGCTTAGAGATCCTGATTTAATTGGTCTGGAGTCGGGAAGGGGGTGGGCAGTATTTTAAAGCCCCCCAGGTGTTTCTAATATGCAACCATAGTTGCAAACTTCTAGCAAAAATGAGATTTACAAAGACATTACCATGGTGATCCTGCCTTTTAAAATAGTATATAATTTCACATATATCAGTTGACGGGAAATAAGGCAATCCTAGAGAAACACATCATTTATCTGCTACCCTTGGGGAACAATTATTACGAATGAAAGAATTCTACAGATAACAGAAATCTGGTGTTTCAATGCCGAGATAGTAAAAATTTAAACACTTTTGTTAGAAATCTTTTAAATAAATACTATGTAATTCCTTGGCCTGGAGAAAATGTACTAAATGTCCTTTGATATTTTCTTGATGGTTCAATGTCATCATTATAGGCATCTATGGTTGTGCCATCTTATCTCTGTGATGTTTAGATATCTCCACTAAATGGTCCCAGTTTCAAAAGTTTGGGGAGTAATGATTCTTGTCATCCATTACTCTCAATGATTACTTCTTAGTATCTTTAACTGGCTGACCTCACCCACCCATTTCCTTTTGCTTTTGCCCTTCCTGCTTCTAATCTAATAATGCCAATATTGATTATGCTGAAATGGCTGAATGTAACTTGAGGAGACCTGAAAGCCTGAAAGACCAGGTAATCATGCTTATTAAATCAATACTTCAATGATGCATGTAATTCATGATCAGTAGGCTCTGCTGTAAGAACAGAGTGATGTCTGTTCTCCTGCAAAGGAAAGCATGTGAACACTATTACCAATTTTCTTTTTGTAATTCCTTTTCATTCCTTTTTATTTTTCTTTTTATGTTTTATTTATTTGCCAGAGAAATAGAGCACAAGCAGGGGGAGTGGTAAGCAGAGGGAGAAGCAGTCTCCCCAGTGATCAAGAAGCCTGATGTGGGACTCAATCTCAGGACCCTGGGATCATAACTTGAGCTAAAGACAGCTGCTTAATAAACTGCACCACCCAGGCACCCCTGAAAAACTCTCACTTGTTAACTTATATAAGGTTTCATCATCTGGAGCCTTTTAGACGGATCCACCAAAAAGTCACAGTGTAGAGTGATTCAGTGCATTCTACATTTTTGTGTGGCTTGCATTAAAGCCAGTAGAGGTTTTTATATGTGAAATATATATGCAATATGACCTGACTCTATATCTTCACAAAATAGTATCCATGTGGCAAAATTCTTTATAAACATACAGAGAAACACAGCACCCACGGTCTATAGGGTTCTATCTAGTATCATTATATGTCCTGTGAAGTCATTTCATCTACAAAACATCTAAAAATGTTAAAGTTAAGCAAATAACCCCACTTGGTTCCTCCCTCAGTACTCAAGTTACTATTTGTAATTCAAGGCTACTCTTCTGCTATCAGTAGCCCAAGGTGTGATATAACTCTTGACAGGTTGGTACTCATTCCAACAGCAAATGAGGTAAAGAGTGAGAGTGACACTGATTCAGTATACATAAAAGGGTTCCCTGCTTATCCCAACACTTCTCCAAAGAAAGCATTTGGAGTGGGTTGAATTATGCCCGCAGAAGGATATGTTAACCTCTGGTACCTGTGAATGTGACCTCATTCACGGTTAGGGTCTTATTGATATAATTAGTTATGAGATCGTATTGGATTGGGGTAGCCCCTAAATCCAGTGACTGATGTCCTTATAGATAACAGGATACACAGAGATGGGCATGTAATGACAAAAGCAGACATTAAAGTTGCAAGGCAAGGAATATTAAGGATTGTCAAGAGCCACCAGAAGCTAGGAAGAGGGAAGAAAGCAAGAGAGACAGAGAGAGGTGCCAACACCTGCCAACAACTTGGGCTTGGATCTCTAGCCTCCAGAACTGTGAAAGAATATATTTCTGTTGTTCTAAGCCCCTAAGTTTGTGGCAATTTGTTATATTAGTCCTGGGAAACTAAGAAAGCACCAAAATGAGTATGTTCCATTCTAACAAGTTGGGGAGTAGAGAAAGAAAATGATCACTGGTTAACCTCCCACCATGTTGGGAAAGGATTTGATCTCTTTAACCATCCATTCCAACCCAGTTTGCCCCCTCTTGTCTCCCTAGTATCCACGGGTCTGTTCTTGGGGCTCACTTTTCTCTTCCCAGTCTTGGTTTGCCAGGAAGTCCCTACAACACTTGACCCAACACCACCAGTTATTACCTGACATATTTTCAGATATAGAGCATCACAATCCTATCTGCAGACTATAGTTAGATTTTATGGTATCTTTTTCCCCCCAGAAAAAGAAGTGCTTTCGTGATAATAAAATCTTATGTAAGTCTGACTGCAAATTCTGTATTTTGCAATTTTAAATAAATATAAAGAGAAGTGCTACCAATAAACATTTTTAGTTTTCCCAGAATGGCCACTACTCAGGAAAAGACTGTCTACCATTGTGGGATGGAACACAAACTATCCTCCAAGGCATACCTGGTTCTACACTGTATAAGGATATTCTTATAAGACAGTGGATCTTCTAGACAGCATTTATGCCCAAATTTCTGGCAACAACTATTAAGAATATATTCCAATAGAAAAAAGTTAAAACTCAGTAGAGGCTTAGCTAAGGCACTCACACATTTATGCAGTCGAACTGAGATTGGCCTTGAATTACCAGTTGGTCAGTAGCATTGATTCACTACAAGGAATGTCTTCTGCAAGACCAAGTGGTCCTGACTGATCAGAGCATGCCAGGCCTTTATTAGTATACTGATTCGCTAATAGTTACACCACATGGATGGGGATTGGTAGACTTTCCTCTTTGTCTGTCTACTGGTTAATTTTTTCCTCTTTATTCATTGGATTCTCTTCTAAGGAAGGAAACCCAGACACATTAATTTTACCAATAGCCCCCAGTATAATATTAGGGTAGTTATCTTATTGGTTAAACTGAGATTTAAAGCTATTGTGATTTTGTGAGTCCAATTATCTATGCTAATCCCTGTTCCTATGACTTAAAAAAAAAAACAGCTTTCTTAAAAGATAATTCAAATAACATGCAATTCACTCACTTAAATTGTACAATTCAGTGGTTTTTAGTGTGTCCAAAATATGTGCAATTGTCACTACCATCAATTTTAGGATATTTTCATCATTTCTTTAAAGACCTTGTACCCTTTGAGCTCATACCTTCCCTATCCCACCCCCTCTCATCACTGTGCCTCCCAGCCCTAAGCAGCCATTTACCTTCTGTTTGTGTAGATTTGTATAGATTTCTCTATTCTGAACATTGCATATGAAGGAGCCATATAATGTATAGTCCATTCTGTCTGGCTTCCTTCATTTAGTGTAGTTTTTTTAAAAAAGATTTTATTTATTTAACAGAATGAGAGAGAGATATCTTGCACAAACAGGGGGAGTGGCAGGCAGAGAGAGAGGGAGAAGCAGGCTTCCTGCTGAGCAGGGAACCTAATGCAGGGCTTGATTCCAGGACTCTGAGGTCATGACCTGAGCCAAAGGCAGATGCTTAACCAACTGAGCCACCCTGACACCCCATTTAGCATATTGTTTATAAAGTTCATGGTACAGTATCATGTAGCAGTGGTTTGCTCTTTTTCATTGCCAACTAATATTTTCTTTTATGGATAGGACTCATTTTGTTCTTTATCCACTTGTCAGCTAACCAACATGAGTTTTTCCTACCTTTTGGCTCTAAGAAATAATGCCACTATAAACATTAAGTGTGCAAATTTTTGTATGGACATATGTTTTCACTTCTCTTAGATACATAAATAGAGTAAACTAGCTGGG
The DNA here is from genome assembly GCF_022355385.1 of Mustela nigripes. Taxonomy (NCBI): domain Eukaryota; kingdom Metazoa; phylum Chordata; class Mammalia; order Carnivora; family Mustelidae; genus Mustela; species Mustela nigripes. The sequence continues at coordinate 38,388,245 of NC_081564.1, read as the reverse complement.
TCATATGTTTAATCATTTGAGGGACTGTCAGACTATTTTCCAAAGCAGCTTTACCATTTTAGATTCCCACAATTTGTTTATGAGGGTTTAGATTTCTCTAGATCCTAGCTAACGCTTGTTGTTATCTGACTTGTAATGTTATGTACCAACATCCTAGCAGATGGGAAGTCATATCTCATTACACTTTTCATTTACATTTCCCTGATGACTAATGGTATTAAGCATCTTTTCATGTGCTTATTGCCCATTTATACACCTGTCTTGGAAATCTCCGTTGTCCAATTTTAGTTGGATGATCTTTTTATTTACTGAGCTGTAAGAGTTCTTTATATTCCTAGGTATAAGCCCTTTATCAAATATATGATTTGCAATTTTTTTTTCTAGTCTACAGTTTGTCTTTTCACTTAATTTATGGTGTCCTTTGGGTGGAGGAAAAAGATGGTGGAAGAGAAGGGGACCCTCTTTCAACTGGTCCCCTGAATTAAACTAGATATCTGCGAGACCATTCTTAACACCCACGGAATCAGCCTGAGGTGTAAGAAGATCTCCACAAAGAGAATCTCTCCAGTGGCTGGTCGAGAGATATGCAGTGGGGAGCCGTGATTCTGCAGATAGATACCAGAAGATAAATGGAAACATGAGGGTGCTGCCATAAGCACCTGAGCTGGGAAGTGGAAATATCACAAGAGCATGCAAAGCCTCCCATGCTGGAGCCCGGGCACAGACTCACAGACCAGTAGCTCGGGGAAAGGACTTTAGAGCAGCCCCCAAACTGAGACCTGGGGCTTTGGAGGTACACGTGCAAACCAGGGGCAGCTGGTGGTTTTAGAAGCACAAAGGACAGAGATGTGCCCGCACCTGTAAGTGAGAGCTGAGAGTGCTACTGTGGGACACATAACTCTACACTCTTCAGAGCTTAGGGATAAAGGAAAACATTTCCCAATTCATGAAAACCATCCATGAAAAGCCACAGTGATTATCATTCTCAATGGGGAAGATCTGAAAGCCTTTCCCTTAAGATCAGGAACATGCAATCAGAGAAAGACAATTATCATATGATCTCCCTGATATGAGGAAGTTGAGAGGCAAAGTCGGGGATTTGGGGGGTAGGGAAGGAAAAAATGAAACAAGATGGGATCGGTAGGGAGACAAAGCATAAGAGACTCTTAATCTCACAAAACAAACTGAGGGTTACGGGGAGAGGGGATTAGGGAGGGGAAGTTGGGTTATAGACATTGGGGAAACTATGTGCTATGGTGAGTGCTGTGAAGTGTGTAAACCTGGCAATTCACAGACCTGTACCCCTGGGGCTAATAATACATTATGTGTTAATAAAAAATAAAAAATTAAAAAAAAAGATCAGGAACATGACAAGGATGCCCACTCTCACCACTATCATTCAACAAAGTACTAGAAGTTCTAGCAACAGCAATCAGACAACAAAAAGAAATAAAAGGTATTCAGATTTGCAAAGAAGAAGTCAAACTCTCTTTGCAGGTGACACGATACTTTATGTGGAAAACCCAAAGGACTCCACCCCCAAATTACTAGAACTCATACAGCAATTCAGTAATGTGTCAGGATACAAAATCAATGCACAGAAATCAGTAGCTTTCCTATACCCTAACAAAGTAACTACAGAAAGAGAAATTAAGGAGTTAGTTCCACTTACAATAGCACCAAAAAACTTAAGATACCTTGAAATAAACCTAACCAAAAAGGTAAAGGATCTATACTCTAGAAACTATAGAACACTCACGAAACAAACTGATGAAGACACAAAAAGATGGAAAAACATTCCATGTTCACAAATTGGAAGAATAAACATTCTTAAAATATTTATGCTGTCCAGAGCAATCTATACTTTCAATGCCATCCTGATCAAAATATCAATGGCATTTTTCAAAGTGCTGGAACAAACAATCCTAAAATTTGTATGGAACCAGAAAAGACCCCGAATTGCCAAGGGAATGTTAAAAAAGAAAAACAAAGTTGGGGGCATCACATTGCCTGATTTTAAGCTGTATTACAAAGCTGTGATCACCAAGACACCATGGTACTGGCACAAAAACAGACACACAGATCAGTGGAACAGAATGGAGAGCCCAGATATGGACCCTCAACTCCAGGATCAACTAATCTTTGGCAAAGTAGGAAACAATATCTAATGGAAAAAAAAGTCTTCAATAAATTGTGCTGGGAAAATTGGACAGCTATGTACAGAAGAATGAAACTCGACCATTCTCTCATACCATTCACAAAGATAAAATCTAAATGGAAGAAAGACCTCAGTGTGAGACAGGAATCCATCAGAATCCTAGAGGAGAACATTGCCAGTAACCTCTTCAACACTGACCACAGCAACTTCTTTCAAAACACATCTCCAAGGCAAAGGAAACAAAAGTGAAAATGAACTTTTGGAACTTAAGATAAAAAGTTTCTGCACAACAAAGGAAACAGTCAACAAAACAAAGGGACAACCCAGGGAATGGGAGAAGATATTTGCAAATGACACCACAGATAAAGGGTTAGTCAAAGATCTATAAAAAATATTCTCAAACTCAACCCCCAAAAAACAATCAAGTCAAAAAATGGGAAGAACACATGTAGAACATCAACTCAAAAAATGGGCAGAACACAGACTCTTCTTCAAAGAAGACATACAAATGACTAACAGATCCATGAAAAAATGTTCAGCATCATTAGCCATCAGTGAAATTCAAATCAAAATCACATTGAGATACCACCTTACAAGAGAATGACAAAAATTTACAAGACAAGTAACAGCTAATGCTGGAGAGGTTGTGGAGAATGGGGAACGTTCTTTCATTGTTGGTGGGATTTCAAGTTGGTGCAGCCACTTTGGAAAACAGTATGGAGTTCCTCTAAAATTTAAAAATAGAGTCACCCTATATCCCAGCAATCGCACTACCATTTACCCCAAAGATACAGATGTAGTGAAAAGAAGGGCCACATGTACCCCAATGTTCATAGCAGCAATGTTCACAATAGCCAAACTGTGGAAGGAGTCGAGATGTCCTTCAACAGATGAATGGATAAAGATGTGCACTATAATGGACTATCACTCAGCCATCAGAAAGGATGAATACTGAATATTTGCATCAACATGGATGGAACTGGAGGAGATTATGCTAAGTGAAATGAGTAAAACAGAGAAAGACAATTATCATATAGTTTCACTTACTTGTGGAACATAAGGAATGCCATGGAGGACATCAGAAGAGGGAAGAGGAAAATGAAGGAGGGGAAATCAGAGCGGGAGATGAACCATGAGAGACTATGGACTCTAGGAATCAGAGGGTTTTGGGAGGGGAGATGAGTGAGCCTGGTGATGGGTATTAAGAAAGGCATGTATTGCATGGAGCACTGGGTATTATATGCAAACAATGAATCATGAAACACTACATCAAAAACTAATGATGTACTGTATGGTAACAAACATAAGAAAATTATGGTGTTCTTTGAAGGACAAAGTATTTTAGTTTTGATAAAGTGTCATTTACCTATTTCTGTTGTTGTTGCAACTTTTTCCTGTAACGTTGGCAATTTCATGTTTCTGATGTCATATCTAAGAATCCTTTGCCAAATCCAATGTCATGACAATTTACTTTAATGTTTTCTTCTAGGAGTTTCACAGTTTTAGCTTTTAAAATTTAGAACGATGATGCGTTTTAATTATATATATGATATGAAATAAAGATCCTACCACATCCAATTTGTCGGTGTACAGTTATTCATAGGATTCTCTTACAATGTTTTTTTATTTCTGTAAAGGCAGCAGTAACATCCCAATGTCATTTTTGATTTTAACAATTTCAGCCTTTTCCCCTTCTTTTTAGGCAGTATAGCTATAGGTCTGTCCATTTTATCTTTCAAACAACCAGCTTTTAGTTTATTTTTCTCTGTTGTTTTCTATTCTCTTTTCCCTTAATTTCCGCTTGAATCTTAATTGTTTCATTTCTTCTCCCTCCTTGCTTTAGATTTCATTCATTCTTTATTTTCCCAGTATCTTGAAGTGGAAGGTTAGGTTATTGATTTAAACTCCTTTTTCCTTCTGAAGTTAGAATTTATAGCTACATATTTTCCAGTAATGCATTATCTCCCTTCCACCAATTTTAATATGTTGTGTCTTCATTTTTATTCAAGTTAAACTATGTTCTAATTTTCCTTTTCATTTAAGATTTTATTTTTAAGCAATCTCTATGCCTGATGTGGGACTTGAACCCACAACCCCAAGATCAAGAGTCACATGTTCCACTGGCTAAGCCATCCAGGCACCCCTCCTTTTCATTTCTTCTTTGGCTCATTGGTATTTAGAAATAGGTTATATAATTTCCATAGATTTGTGAGTTCTCCAAATCTTTACTGCTATTGATTTCTCATTTCCATGGAGTTCAGAGAGCTTAGTAAACATTATTTCTACCCTTTGAAATTACTGAGGTTTGATTTATGGCCTAGCTTATATTATCCCAGAAAATGTTCCATTTCCCTGTAACTTTGGAAAGTCCAATAGTTACTTAACATTTTTCATGTAAATTAAAACAAGTAATTTGAAACTGATTATTGGGATATGAAAGAGTCTTTGGAATTAAGATTGGGCTGTATTTACTCAAATTAAAAGGAAACTTTTAAAACTTTTAAAGGTAGACATAGACAACCCATTCTTGCAGGCTTCTTTTATTTTAAATCAGTGTAGGACCCAGCAAATGTTGCAATTCAATATAATCTTCATTCTTACAGCTATAACTCAGGAAACCCCAACTACTACTGAGTATTTAAACAGAGATCTCAGTGCCTAGCAAGCAGAAATGATAAAGCCAGTTCCTAACATGAACATTCCAAGATAAATTAGATTCCACTGATCATTCAAGATGAACACATTGGAGTCATCCAACTGAGTAATAGTTCCAAAATTTAAGATAAATTTCTTCCAAAGAATTTGTCTGAAATAAGACTGACTTCTAATTTGGGCAGTTGGGGAATTCATCTGGAAAGATATAAGAAACCTATCTCTATCCGGTAACAGATTATACTCAGTATTACAAATTGTGGATAGTAATAATGAGATAGAATCTAAATGCATTTTAAAGTCTTAAACCTTTCATTATTCCTATTAATGTGTCTGGCCCCCATAATTTCTCTAATGTTTTTGACCACTACGGTCAACTTGCTCATTCTACTCCTGTCACACAGGCCACATTGCTATTCCAGCAGCCCTCCAAACCTTCGCCCTGGGTGTTTCCTCTCCCAGGAATGCTCAGAGATCCACTTGGTGAATTTAGTCACTTCCTTCAACCTCTTCTCAAATGTCACTTTTTTTTTTTAAGGTGTCAATGTCACCTTTTCAAGAGGAGTATCTATTAAAAGTTCTATTTAAAATTTCAGCCTGCCTCCATATGTGTCTTTACCCTGGAACTCTTCATCTCCTTATTCCTATAAATTTTCTATATTGCTTAGCACTTATAATTTTCTAGCAGACTCTATCATTTACTTCCGTATTATATCTATTTTTATCTTTCTCCCCTTGCTGGAATGTAAATCCTAAGGAAGCAGGGATTTTAGCTGTTCTTGTTCTCTTGAATATCATTAAGTGCCACAACAGTGCTCATTCTCACAAGAAATATTTACTGAGCATTTACTACATGCTACCCAGTGTACTAATCAAATTATTACATTGTGTGTAAAAACATACCTGTTCTCTCTTCTGGCGGTCATTACCTTTGAGTGGGGGAAATGTATATTAATCAATATTCACCCCTAACAAACTGTCAATTGAGATACATAAGTATTCTGAAGGATAAAAACAGTCCTATGGAAAGATGATGAAGAAACAACTTCTATATTTGGAGATAGAATTCATTGGTTAGGAAAGCCTTTGTTCAAATTTCAGAAAATTATTTTTGAACTGAGATATGAACTATAAGTATGAGTATCCAAGGAAAGAGTAAAGAGGAGATTTTTACAAGGAAAGAGCATGTGCAAATATCCTGCAGGCTGTAGGAACATAGCAAGAGGAGTTCACGTGTTTGCAGGAGGGTAGGAAGAACTTGCACAGTCAAGCCCTCTATGATGGCTTTGCTCATTATCTAGGACAAATGGAAACCACGGACAGGGGTTTTCTGGGAAGAGGATGGAAGGAAGGAAACATAACAGGTATGATCATAATTATGCTATCGTCAGATTATTTTGGTTATAGCTTGAGGAATTATAATGAGCTGTTGACCTTCTGGGATCAGTTCAGAGTTTCGAATTGTATGCAGAGGTTAAAATAAATGGTAACAGTATTTTCCCATATTTAAGAGAGTTTCATGATACAAGTACAATATGTTTTACAGTATGATACTACCATAGGTAATTTTCATATGCATAGCATTTAAAAATTTAAAAATGTGTTTTTAAATTTTATAGTCAGAGAAACTTGAGTAATGAATATCTGGCACCCTAAATTCTATGTGATACCTTAAACCTAAAAGTCAGACTTAAATAAGAAATACAATTCCTGTGTATCTGGCCACTGCTATGTATGGATGCATAAATATAAATGCATCTATATTAAAGGAATGTGAATCTCAAGTTCATTATTAAATGTACATGAATATTGGCTACTGATTCATTTCACATTTCAGTTGATTGTTAGACTTTAGTGACTGTAGATTCTAACTCAAGTATATGTTTCCTTAGTAACTTGGTTCATGCTGATTTTTCAAAAAAGAGAAAGAGTTGAAATAAAATGTTGTCACCAGAATAGGAGGAGTACTTTCCCTTCCCAAAGTAGTAGCCTTTTGATCATCTTCCTGTGCATGCAGGTGACACAGAGGATGGGAAAAATAGACACTCCAACTGCAGCTCATGAGCAGTGGAGATCTTCAGGATCCAATAATGCTATGAGTTTCTTCCATCAGAAAGAAGCTTAATAAACACATGGAATTACACGATATTATTTAAAGCTTATTTACAGAACTCTTTCATTTTTATATGCAATCCCATTTCACAAAAGGGAAATTTATGTGTATATGTCTGAGTCTGTGTGTGTATATAAGCCAGCATGCACTGTTGAGCTGTAACTCCAGTTCTGATCACTTTAGGCTGTCATGTGACATTGAACCCAAGGTGAGCTAGTATTCAGAAAGTAAGAATAGTGGGTATGGGTTGTATGTGAGGGGAGTTGTAGGTCACACGTTTCTTAAGGATATCTAGTAGATTAGTATGGGGACCACAGACTGTTTTGCATCTTAAAAGGAACATGCCCAGAAGTAGCTGTGTGTGTGTGTGTGTGTGTGTGTGTGTGTGTGTATAAATTGTAACTGCACTTGCTATAACTATCTTTTTGGGGGGTGATTTAGTGCAAATTATTTTTTGTGGGTGGTTATCACATATTACTGTAACCCAGACAGTTTCCAGAGTTACCACTGAGATGGAGCACAGCAGGGGTTGCACAAAGCTATTGTCTATTCTCACATTATGTATTTGGGCTGCTGAATTTTTATTTGCCCAAATAGCAAGAATATTGGCATTCAATCCTATTCTTCATGGAGTTTCAGTTGGTGGAAATAGAATTTCTGTCCTCACTTTGTTCCCACTCCTCTAAAAGCCTCTTTTGCTACCTACTTTTTCTTAAAACCTACTGTGGCAGAACACTTTAATTAGGAGGCATGATAGTGGGAGACAGCTCTGTATTTTGGGAACTCCTGGACATGTCCACATTGACTCAGGAGAGAAAAAAGGCCCTCCCATACTTTTGGCTCTTTATTATTCTTTTGTTGTTGTTGTTTAATATTTGGTAACAATGTTCTCAGCGCAGATCTGTAGTTTTTAAAATCTGGTATGCTCAGTCGGTTATATATGCATATGGAAAGGCCATTTTTATATTGATATACAACTTCTAGTCTCAGAATGATCATCTGAAAGAGTGTTATAATCCTCTTAAGCAAACAATAAGAAAAAAGTCCTATCATCTCTTCTCCCCAAAACAAAAAGTATTACTTAATGGGGGACAGCATTGTAACACCACTATCTTTGATCAACACCTGCTGGCTCAAATGAGCTCGAATCCTAACGAAGGCAATGATGCTGTGAGCCGTAGTGACATGGGTGACAGTGACAAGAACAAGCCTTCAAGTAGGAAACAGCAGGATTTAAGGCCTTAAAAGTTCTTTATAGCTGTGTAGTAACTGCACTTAGGTCACTGACATTGTCTGTGTCTCTTCTTCAATGAAATAGGAACAATAACATTTCACAGAGTAATCTTAATAACGTTCATGAAAATATATTTTAAATGGAAAACTTTAAACATCCATACATTTTTCTGAACTTCAGATTAAGAACAAAAGTAGCCCTGGCATTTACTAATTTTTATTTGGCCAGGATCCCTTGTCTTGGGCATTTAAGATACAGCAAGTCATGTGTATGTATAGTGATTATAAGAGGCTGTATTCATCAATTTTTTTGTTTTTGTTTTATTTTTTGTATTTATTATTTTTTCCCAGATTTATTGAGATAAGTGCCATAGGAGATGGTGTAAGTTTAAGGTGTACAAAGTGATATATGTGTATGTTGCAAAATGTCTACCATAACAAGGTTAGTGAACGAAAAAATGCTGTGAGTATTTAGAGTAGGTGTAAGGTAATAGTCAAAGGGCCTTCTTATTTGGCAAAGACTAAATGGTCTTTAAAAATAACTTGAAAAACATCGACTGAATCTTGGACCTACTGGCAAAAGTTTTGAGAGATAAAATTCATACGTAACTGTAGGTAAACAAATCATCATACAGTTTAACAAACACTTGAGTGCTGATTTTTAAAAATTTTTTTAATAGACATATAATGTATTATTAGCCCCAGGGGTACAGGTCTGTAAATCGCCAAGTTTACACACTTCACAGAGTGCTAATATTTTTAATTAAAAAATGATTTAAATATGTTTCACATTCTAAATATTAAAAGGATTCTAAATATTTTGCTTTGTTCTTAACTAAATATTTCTTATAAATCAGAAATATTTTTTTTATCAAATTTACTGGTATTAAAAAAATAATTTTCAACTGTTTGAAGATTAGTAAAATTTAGCCATATCATCTCAACACCATGGTTTTCATTAACTGTATGCACTCCACTAACCATGCCAGGTAATTTTATTGATGTTCTTTCTTATTACTACCATGAAAATTATCAAGATATACCCATGACTATTTAACCAAAAATTTGATTTATTCATAAAAAGGTCATTATGTCATTATCTTCCCAATTTCTTTTCAGTTAGAATGAAAGAAACTGTCATTTTAAGGTTATTTTCTTATAACATTGTTAAAATTTCTCTAGTTTATCAAATACGGCACAACCCTAGTTTTTGGCTGTTAGTTAGCTTCAACATGTGTTTTGCATTCCTGATGTTCAATAATTGTATGACGATTTCATTATACAAGTGAGTTTTGAGAATTTTTTTCTCATGTGTGTAAGTCCTGCCAACCCTTCAAGGTAAAAATTAATTATTCATTCATTCATCTTTCCAACAAATACGTATTGAAAAAATCCTGCCAGACACTGTTCTTAGTGCTTAGAATACATCAATGAACACAACAGATAAAACCCCCGTCTTCAAGTTCTTGTATGAAACGAATGAAGAAACTGAGGTCTAGCATGAGTGAATTACTTGCTTAAAAGCCTACGACTGGCATATTTTTAAGTATTTACTTCCTGCCTTCAAATCATCGCTTACCTAGTTAACGGTAGATCTGGGCTGAAAATCCATGTCTTCTGTCTTTGGCTCGAGGCCTATTTCCCTAGTTCCACAGCCTGTCCCTCCACTTCCTAGCCCACCATCCCGTCATTGGTTCATAGTAAGTTTTAAACAGTAATTTACCAAATGTTGGCATTAGACTCTTCTACAGTCTGATTAGAAACAATCCAATTTATATCATTTACAGTGACACTTTTCCCTTTGTGATACCTTTCTATGGAGAGGCCTCCATGTCTCTTATCTTCCCAATTACGACATAAGCAATCATCGTATTTTATAACTTGTGAGTCTGACAATACTGGGCAGAGAACTGGTATGAAATACTCAGGAACTGATGACTTCTGATAAAGAATTCTGAGAAAATGGTTGTCCTATTGTTACTAATTCCATCCTTCATATCTCCTCCCAAAATGCACCTATTTTTATTTTTATGGCCTTAGCAAAAATATTTCTCTCTAACCCTGTATTATCTTTGGTTAGATATTGAGATATCCTATAAGAAATACACAAATGATGCTTGCTAATTCTGGAATAAACTATCTGCCTGAATTTGTTCTATTTTCAGGTTTCATTCTTTGAAATTCCTATAAAATAATGGTACCTTTGAGCACTAACACATATCCATTTTAGGCCAATGACCTGAAGACAGCTACTTTTGAGGTAAGGAAAAGCTAGGGAAATGTCAGTGTCTTACAGTTGCATACTTTTTGGTTTTTTTTGTTGTTGTTTTCAAATATTTTAAAATGTGATCCATCTACAAAGCTTCCACTGATGTCGGTTGTATTATTATAATTAGCTTCCACACACTCCTCCTATACACTGCTTGTCGTTTTATCACTAACTGAAGAGAATTACAGTTATTTTTCTCTAAGGTAAATATTCATGGATTCCTGGAAAACACAATATTGAACTCAATTCTTAATTTCCTTTGGTTTACTTACAGACATTCACAATACATACAAATAAATATATGTATGTCCTATATTTATGATTCCACGTATCATAGAGATTTTCTGAGTGAAACTCCTTATAAGGGTAGTGATTTAGTAAACTCTAAGAATCATTCTACACTTTATGAGTACTTGAGTCACTAAGAAATGTCTAATGCTTTTTAATAATAATCCCCCATACTGGGTAATGTACGTTGGGGAGGGTATGGGCTATGGTGAGCGCTGTGAATTGCGTAAGCCTGATGAATCACAGACCTGCATCCCTGAAATAAATAATACATTATATGTTAATTTATGTTAATTAAAAATTAAAATAATAGAAATAATCCACATGATTAGTATCCCTAATTGCTATAAATACATACAGATAAAAAGAATAAATACAATAGATTTTTCTAATGGCGAGACAAAATGTTGAGCTGGTACAGATAAGGTACCTGATGACAACATGTATTCTAATAAATTAATCCCTTGCAGAACTGAAAATACATACAAAGCCATAAACTATTATTAACTAAATCTGTCAGTTTGCATTTCCATCCAAGTAAAGTAGCACATTCGATGTATCATTTCAGACCATAGTGAAATGTTTTAGACCTATAAAATAGGGTTTGCTGTGGAAGGGATTAATGCCATAAACCATTAGCAAATCCTTAACTAAATTTGCTAAGAAAGGAAAGTCTTGTTAAACTTATGTATTTAAAAAGTAGAAACAACATGTTCTGTGATCAAAGAACATGGCCAGCATTGAAAGAAAGGAACATATTTTTCAGTTACGCCATGACAGCATGCCCGCAAGTTAAAGTGAAATTGTATAGACTATGCATAGGATGATAGCAAATAATTACAGGAAATATGTCAGACATCAGCAGACACTATAACAAACTGTCTGGACTGTTTTGTCTCAGTCACATCATTTTATAATAAGTAGTTTCAAAAATAGTAATGAGCTTGTTCATTGTGTCAACTTTAGCCAGATGGGATGGGGAAAATTTGTTTTGACACTGGGTCATGTGGAAAATGACAAAATGAATGGGACAAGCAATAGGAAGGTGGCACTGCAGGCTTAATATTTCTCTCTTATATACATGGCTATTAAAGGAAGCTAATAAAATACTAGGTTGCAGAACTGAAGTAGAATAAAGAAATTATAATCTCACGGGTCTTTGCACAAATCCTACCCACCTGATATATACAAGCTGCTTATTTCTGGGAATCACTTTTCAAAAGAAACATTGATGAGTTAAAGTGCTTTGAAAATGAAGAAAAGGCTCGTGAAATTTGCCAATATGAGTAATAAGGAAAATGAGGATGCTTAATATGTAAAATGAGACAGAGAAATATTTTTGAGATGAGAGCAGAGGGATTAGTTATTTTGATTTCCTGAAACTAGTACCAACACCTAAAGATATTAGTTGCCACCAAAGGGTAAATAGTACTGAAAAATAAATTAAAAAATAAACATAATAATACATGGGATTGTCAACTCTGGCAAAAGTAATTTTGTTATGTTTCACTCTATATGTCTTTTTACTTTCTCAAGAAAACTTTTGTGCACATTAAATAGCAGACTGTGAAACGTGTTATCAGTGGTAGAGTTTATAAGTTTTGGAAAAGATAAAGCAGTTTTTTTTTTTAAGAGTTTATTTATTTACTTATTTGACAGAAGGATCACAAGTATGCAGAGAGGCAGACAGAGAGAGAGTGGGAAGCAGGCTCCCTGCTGAGCAGGGAGCCCAATGCAGGGTTCGATCCTAGGACCCTGAGATCATGACCTGAGCTGAAGTCAGAGGCTTAACCCACGGAGCTACCCAAGTGCCCAAAAAAGTAGTTTTGAAGTAAAGAATCTTTTCAAACATACTAACCATGACAATGGAGAAATAATTAGTAAACAGACTTTGACAAGAAGTCATCTACATACTGGCACAAGGTTTTAGTCAATGAAATTAACAAGTAAGAAAAAAAAGTACTATTTCTAACAAACTTGAATTTCAAGCAGAATATAATTATATCAAACCAAAGTATCAACATGCTTTTGTATGACCCAAGAAACCCAGTACCCAGGTTCCTCGCAGGCCAAAAGATTTAAAGTTCAAGGGCTTGAATGTGGAAATAAACACAGATGATCCTCTTCCTAAAGGAAACACATAAGAACATATGGATGGGATTCAAAAGCTTTGGCCACAGGTCATGTCCAGTTAAAGATTCCATGTGGCCATCCAAGTTGAGAAAAGCCCTTCAGTGTCAGAAGTATCAGTGCCCTTTTCCTAAAGGACACAGTTTAGATCTACGGGGCTTTTGAAAGAAATGGCTTTGAGGTCCTCCAGTAACCCTGGTTGTTCTAAGCCTTGATCATTTGGTTCCCAGGGTCCCAGACTGTGAGTGGTGGACCCAAATGCTAAAGAACAAAGTAGGGTGAGGAGGCATCACATCAATGTTTTGTTTGTTTGTTTGTTTGTTTTTGTTTTTTACCATGTAACCCTACACAATGAAAAATTCAGTGCAGTTATTACAGACTTGAAGCTCAGAAATAAATCAAAAGCTCTCATGCTATAGGTATCTTTCTGATCCTGAACCCCAAGGAAACTCCAAGAGAAATGGACAAGTTAAAAACAAAGGCTAAAGGAAGAATAGAGGCAAGGAAGCAAATTGAAAAGAAGATACAATGTTGGTAGAAGGGCAAGAGAAATTAATACAATGTTAAGAACATACAGGGCAGTTCTGACAGACTTTAGGGAGAAAGCAACTAGTACATCCCATTGACTTCTAAAGTAGCTTGATCCTGGACTGAGGGTAAAACTACTCTGCTCAGATAAAGAAATGTGGACAAAATTGATTTAAAAAAAATGATGTTTTGGTCAACCCAGAATATAATATATATTATATTATTATGATATAATAATATAATATAATAAATATAATATAATATATATTATATTATTTATACTTCTTCCTGACAGACACTTCAAGGGTTAGAGTCTGAAGAAAAATGTTGACAACAACAATTTCAGGATCCATCAAACAAAGTCTTCTATTTCTTGAGGCGAAACAGTGTTGTATGATAGAGGAGAAACGGGAAAAAATAAGCAGTTTTAAAAACAAAACAACCAACCTAAAAGCAACCAAGAAAGGCCAGGTGAGCCTATTTGAAAGGCAACAGAACACCAGAAGCTGAAACTTCACTGCAAGTGGAAATAGGGCAAAAAGGACTATTCCTCAAAGCCTGTATAATTCTGAGAACAAGGTGTCCAAAGTCCCTTAGGGCATAGGCTGTGATAAAGATCCACTAGTAGTAACTCAGTGAAGGCATCATAAATGACCCCAAAGGTAGGTGTAGGAAGAAGCCACCCCAAGAGACAGGATTCTTGGGCTCCCAGAATCCAGGGCAGGAAAAAGAATCTGATGTGGGCATTTACCTAAAAATTGTTGTAGGATCTTTCAGGTGATGGGATGAGACCGAAGAGCAGGATTTGGCAATTCACACTTCAGTTGCTCATTTAGAAATATTTAGTGAGGTCAGTGAGCATCACTATTTGTGATATTAAGGATACAGGAAAGAACAAAGCCTACAGAAAACTTGGCTTTTATAGGACTTCCATTCTAGGGAAGGTGACAGAAAATATGCAAGACGGATTCTATTCTCCTTAAATTGTTCTCATACATTTTTTTAAATGTAAGATGGAAAGAAAGTCAGGCATTATTGAGAAAAAGTGCTATTCTACTAGGTAAACCATTATATTTCATCCTACCAAAGTTAGGCTTTCCAAATACAACGGCTTGACCTACTGTCTCTGCTCTTGTAACAAAGAAAGAGGAATGATGATCATTTCAAATCTTACAAAAAAATATCGCTATTCATTCTTATTTCTCTACTAGGGACTATGTCATTATTGTATTACATACCAGGTAATATTTATATACTACAGGTTTACAATATCTAAAACCAATGGACAAACATGGTATTAGGAGAAATATATATTATTAAAAACTGAAATAAAAAAGTATTCTGAGGGTGAAATTTATCGAATGTAAGTGTAAAACAGAGAATTGGCCATTATATAAACCTTGGTTTTTAGTTGAGATAATCTATGAAATCTAACCACCAGCCCTTCTTTCTTACAGAAACACAGTATCTCTGGAGATCAAAGGCACAGGCACCCACTGACAAAGAAGGCAGTTCCTCTGAGTGTCATCATACAGCAGGCACGAGTGAAGCTCTCTGTTCCTCTCGAGCTACCTCTTAGAATTTATTCAAGACAGCCAGGTTAAGTCATACCTTAGGTTTTCCAATGGTGAAGATGTAAATTGCAAATGAAAATCCAAGATAAGTAAAATGAACAGAAAGCCATTACTTGAGCTTCTAATCAGTAATCACCCAGATTTTTAAGGTTAACATTCCTAATCCCATGATTTTTTTAAAAAGATTATATTTATTAATTTTAGAGAGAGAAAGAATGCATGAGTGGGGGGAGGGGCAAAGGGAGAGGGAGAAGCAGACTCTCTGCTGAGCAGGGAGCCTAACCTGAGACTCAGTTCCAGAACCCTGAGATCATGACCTGAGCCTAAAGCAGATGCTTAACTGCTTAACCAACTGAGCCACCCAGGCAGCTTCCCCCCATAAACTTTTTACAACGAAAAAATGAATATTAAAAGGGAAGGGCCAAACGAAGATTTCTAAGGAAACGTGAAAAGAAAACCATATATGTGGTGTATCTTATTAACAATTTGATCTATGATGCACTTTCAAGGCCTTAAAATAGCTATACTGGGAGTTGTCAATATGTTTTGGTATTTTTTATTTCTGTTAATAACAAAATGAACATTTGAAATGAGAAACTAAAATGCAGTTATATATATAATTAATCTTTTGAAAAACCAAAAGCATAGTAAGTGGAGAAATAGGAAGATGTGGGAATCAAGGTTTCATTTTAAAACAAATATTTGCTCTGAGCCCAAGCCAGGATGTCAGACTTGGAAAATACAAGGAATCAAATTCAAATGTTTACATTACATGTGATGGTAGTGATGAGGACATCAGGCTTCCTGCCCTCGGTCCAGTTCAGATAAATATAAAAGGAAATCAAAACACAGACTGAGAAGATGCCAAGACTCATTAGAAGGGAAGGAAAGGTCTTTGTGCAACTAACTACAGAGCTTTTTCCATTTCTCTAGTTCTGTCCAAGGGAGCGGGTAACGCTGGGACTTTTTCTGCTTGGCATTGTGCATATAAGTGTGGTCCTTATCATATGTAGGCACATTGTTTAGAACTTTCCACAACTAGATGACCCAGTGATCTAAAACTAAAAACTGGCTTTCCAACTTCCAGTTATTTCAAGGTGTGAATATATGTATTTTTTCCTTAAAAAGAACTGTAAATTATTTCATATACAATCACATATTTAATGCCACCAAAAGATTTCCATTATTACAATAATGTAGGTACAGTTCTAGCTACCATGAGAAACACAAATATGATGCTATGTAATACTGCAGGTCTCACTGGTAATTTTTATTGAGGTTTGTTATTAAAATTTCACTTGGCAAAGGAAGCCTTAAAAGGTACTAGCCCTATACACACTCAGAACTTTAATGAATATTGGTAATTGTAGATCTGAGAAAAATTATAAAGCGCTGATCTTGAAGGAAGACGACCACAAAAGCAAAATGGTTTAAACTGCATAAAATTAAAATTAGAAAAAGTATTTTGTCAAAGCTGCCTCTAACTAATAGTTCCCAAATTGGGGCTGTACATCAGAATAATTTGGAGCACTGTTTATTATTAATTTGAGAAAGAGAGGTGGACTGAGAGAACAAGTGAGAGGAATGGCAGAGGGAGAAGCAGACTCCCCGCTGAGTGAGGAGCCCAATGTGGGACTCGATCCCAGGATCTTGAGATCATGACCTGAGCCAAAGGCAGACGCTCAGCTGTCTGAGCCATCCAGGCACTGCTTGGGGCACTGTTTAAAAGACATTTGTCAGAGACTCACATACAGACTGATTCAGTAGGTGACTGATAAATATTTTTACCAGAACCCCAGCAATATACAGAAATCATTGCTAGATGGCTTCCATCTACAACAGTATGAACAGTTTTTTAAAATGTATTTTCTATCATTAATACTCAATGTTCAAAGCAGAATAGCTTAAATAACATGGAATTGTCCTTAAGCAGATCTAGCAATCATAAAAGTGGGTCAGAGCAATGAGAAACTGATCCTGCTTATGGAAATCAAATTTTCTCATTTCTAATTTTTTTGAATGATATAGAAAATATATGACTAAGTTGTTTTGGAAAAAATAAAAACAAGAAGTCTAAATAATCACCCATCACCAAAATGTTCAGCAATTGTCAATGTTGTGAAAGTATTCTTTTTAATGTTTGAGTATATATATATATATATATATGATATATATAATGATATACATACACATATATACACATATATTATACATATACCTATTTTAAAATCAGATCATTAAACAGTATTTTAGTGAGTTTTTTATGTAGCAAGATATGATCATTTTGTATGTTGTCAGATGATGTTTTGCTACATTTTATGATGTTTGTCTATCATACACCTTCCTAGTTTCTCATTATTTAAACAAATTAGAAGAAAATATCCATTAAAATATTGCTCTTTGAGTAGGTGCTTAGGATAATTTTTTTCTTATGTCTCTTAATATATTTTCCAAAAAATGGCTTAGAGGTTAAATACACACACACACACACATACACACACACTTATATATTACATCTTCTTAAGAGCAAGTAAAAATTAGGCCAGAGAGTATTTCAAGGACAATCTTTCTCCTCCAGTGGGAACTAGAGGTCGCAGAAGGGAGAATCAGGCTAGAAAAACAGCGAGGGATGGCATGACATGGACCGAACCCCTTGTAGAAGAGGTTCAGAGCTGCTTGGGAGCATCAGCGGAACTCTGTCCTTGTGTTGCTAGCGAGTGCCAGCAGCAGGAGTGAGCACAGAGCTATATTGGCCCCCTGCGGATATACACACTTGGAAATCCTAGCATTACTACTTGGTCAATTGGACGAAGCTGTGATTACAGTATACACAGTATTATTCCAAAGAACAAAGGGAAATAAAGACAGAATCCAAGTCATGTCAAGATGCTGCTGAAAGATGAAGTTCATGATGATTCTAACGTTTGGAAGATTCTACAGAAATTTCTTCTCTCTGCATAGCGCAAGATGGTCAAAACAAATGTGCAGAGGTAGGGACTGGCTCCAATTACAAGGCATGCAATTATTACACACAGGCCACGCAGGAATACAGAAAACATTTCCTGCAATAATAACCTCTGAAAAATGTCAGTGATAGAGTCTATTAGATAGATCCAACTCTGACTCAGAAACTAATCTCCTAATTTCTAGGTGAAAGAATAGGTAAGATCTAGTCTCTATGTGAAATTCAATTGTATTAAAGAGCGATCATAGTTGCAATGACTAAAATAAGAACACTGCTGCTGGCAAAATCAGATTAAACTAGGCTCCGAAACAATACTGACTCATTTAAAAGTGCAGTGACCTCTTGCAGGATTCTGCACACAAATACAAAACACACAGGTCACAGGATACCAAATTCTCTAGACCACATGTCACTCGTAATACTAATTTTTATTCCGATATGTACAAGACCATTCGGCATTTGTTAAAGAGGTTATGTTTGCATGTGTTTTACCGAATACTAAAATCAATATCATAATGACAAAAACACTTCAGGTCAGAGAAACCCTTACTGCTTTTAAAAGCATTTTAATGTTTCTCTGCAGTCCAGTTATAGCCCCCTCAATCCTTCACCCTCCATCCTACCAAGGAGAAAATCCAAGGTTTTAAGAATAAGATGGATCACTTTAAAGTAATACATTCCACTTTACTTCCTAAATTTAATCCAAGTCTAGAGGACTTTCCTAAATTCCCAGGAAAGAGCAGACCAACAGATTAATGCAGAAAAGTTTTTACTAGAGTGGGTCAAACTGCAAAACCTTGAGTCCATTTTCAAAGACAAATCAAATACAAACTTACTTAAAGCCTAACCCACTTTAGAAACACTTATTGAAAAAAATCCCCATATACTTAAAAATGATATAATTATACTCCTTTTCTACCAACTGTCTAAAATAAGAGTACATCCTGTGGCGCCTGAGTGGCTCAGTGGGTTAAGCCTCTGCCTTCAGCTCAGGTCACCATCCAAGAGTCCTGGGATAGAGCCCTGCATTGGGTTCTCTGCTCAGCAGGAAGCCTGCTTCCTCACTCTTTCTCTCTGCCTGCCTCTCTGCCTACTTGCGATTTCTGTCAAATAAATAAATAATCTTTAAAAAAATAAAATAAAATCAGAGTACATCAGATGCATGAGACATCAGTGAATTACAAATCCTAAGGTTTTAAATTGAGACAAACACTGGAGTATCTCATATCCATAATTTTTTATCTGGTGGGATGCTTTTGTTTTTCACTAGCGAATCAAGAGCCTTCCCCAGCATGACATTCAAAGCCTTTCATCAATTTATTCTAAATTTTCCCCACCTCACTTTCTGCTCATCCTTTGAAAAATACTTATTTTTTAATCAGACCAAACTGCCTTCTTCCCAGACAAACCATAGTTGTTAGTTTATATTCCCAGCTAAGATGTGTCTAGAAGACACAGCTCCAATGTCCCAACCTCCCTGGCAGTATCCTTGTTTCCACAGCTTAAGAGTCAGTGTTCTGTGTAAAGACCACACTGGTCCTCCGTGGTCTTCCAGAGCTGGGTGTGAGGAGTGAACGAGATGAGGTATATGCAGCATCCAACACTGTACAGGTATTAAAACATTTCCATTTCTGTACTCTTCCGTCCCTGTGGTTCCAAAGGAATCTATGTTCACCCCACTGACAAGCATTTACCACACTGTATTGTGATGACCTGGTTATATGTCTGGCTTCCCCCATAGACTAATGGTGGCCTCACTGCCTGATCTTAGATGGGTCTCGATAAACATTTTTTTTTTGCCATTGCATTGTATTGTGTCTCCAAAGCAGGGATTGTCTCTCACTCCCCAGAGGACCATGTCTAGCATTTAGTAGGAATAGATAGTTGTAGATAACCAGAAGATTGATTTTTTTAGCAGTGTGCAAGTGTGGGGACAGAATAATAGAATAGATAGGTAACAGATACATACATAGAGGGCAGAAAGGAAGGAAGGCAGGGAGGGAGGAAGGAGGAAGGAATGGAGAGATAACAAGTGCATACACAGAGGAAAGAAAGGGGGGGAAGGAGAAAGGAATGTATATAGTGTTGCAAGGAAAACACAAGTTAAAATAGTACAGTAAGAGTCTAAAGATTAATCAGGGAGAAAAAAAAAAACACCGAGATTCTCACTTCATTATCTAGGCTCTTACCAAACAGGCAAACCTCAAACCAATTTCTCTGAAGACAGCCATGCATTATGACCCAGTCTCCCTGAGTCTGGATTTGGCTAGACTTTGCCTTATCGTTTCCTTTACTTTTCTAGTCAACTGTGAAGTCACTCAGGACCAAGATCGTGTCATTCACCTTGCTAGTTCTCATAGCTCAAAATTGGAGTGTATATATACACACACACACACACACACACAGAGTCAGAACACACAAATGTAGGGAAGGTGACAAACTGCCTTCAGGTCAAGGTGGAGAGGGCACAGCAGATTAAGGGAAAGGCTAGCCTCTGAAACATCAGCAATGAGCAGATAAACTAGACCACCCCCAACAGAATGCAGACACACATTCAGAATTCCTAAAATCTGTCATTCTGTTGGTTTATCTTCCTTCAACCTCCAATTTGCATCATTTTATAGCTTCACTCCAGTTCTCTTCTCTCCTAAATCCTGCAGTTAATGCCACTTTCTGCTTGGATGCTTTAATTAATAGCTCCGTAATGTCTGCATTCTCTGCTGGACGAAACATTTTGTGTTCCAAAAGCAATTCTTTACCTCTATATATTGGCAACCTCAGCTTCCAGAACTTCAACAACCACCTGGACTGGCATTCCTGACACCAGGCTAACACCACTGGAAACCTTATTTTCCTATCTTCTCCCATCACCTGGGAACTTATTGGTAGAACAGGCGGCATCTGTTCCAGCAGCTCTCCTTTACCTGGCGAAGTAGTTGCTTCCTGCTCAGAGGATGGATTTACCTTCCCACCATCTTTAATCACCAAGCAGCACTTCACCATAAATGGTGCATCATCTGGATGTATCTTCCTGGTAATGACACTCGTACTTTCCCGACTTAGGCATGGAACAGGCCTCTGCAGGACTCTGGATTACAGGGGATGCTTGGCTATGGCACACCTGATCATAATTACAATTTGTGAAGACTTGTTCTGGAGTAGGTGCTAGACAAAGCATTACATATTTTTTATCTTCTAACAATAGAATGAGGAAAGCGTGCCAACTTTCTAAGTGAGGAAACACACTCGGAGAGGTTCAGTAAGGGTTAGCATGAAGGTAAGATTTAACAAGGAGCAATGAAGGGAATCTATGTAGGTGAATCCAATTTTGACAATCCCCTGTCTTTCCAACATGCAGCCTTGTGACCTGAAGGAAATATACCATTGCCTAGTGGTGCTGAGGAAGCCCTGTGCCACAGGCAAAAAGTTATTGAAGTATAATATACATATGGGAAAATTAAAGTCATGAAGAGAAAAATGAAAATGTTACTTAGTTGGACTGTAAGATAGCTGTCATTTTAGCCTATCCTCTAAACCCATCATTGAGAAATCATGATCGCTGGTTATTCTCACATTTCCATATGATCCCCAGCCTTCTGAGCAGAGTGCTGGAAGGGTCTTTGCATAACAGACAGCTTTCAAAGCTACACACAGAGGCTCCATTAGAATAGAGAGCACTGGAGGGATGTGGAGACCAAGCCATCTCCTTCCTAATTTCCTGGAAGAGACTTGCTTACATTCCAGGATAATGGGGGGAAGATGATGTGTAGCAGTCAATGAAAGCTTAGAGTCTCCTAATCTTAGTATTTCTCTTCTATTATGCAAACCAGCTGCAAAGGCAGGTAAACATGTGACCTTACGGCATCTTTCTGTGGAGCCTGAGCCATGGGAAACAGGAACCAGAGCCAAGATAGAGCTCTGGCTGAAGCTTTCATGCAAACCATGCACCTCTAACCTAGAGACTATTGTCCTCTTTTATTGTATGTGCATAAAGCTGTCAGGCTGACTTGCTCACTTGCAAGCAAGGTAATTTGAGAGCCTTCCTAGCTTCAGAATACAAGAGGTTCTCAAAGTGGGTTCCTGGATCAGCTGCCTTAGCGCCACAAGGGAACTTGTTAGAGAAGCAAACTATTGGATGTTGCCCAGATGTACTGAATCAGCAACACTGGGGCTGGAGCTCAGCAATTTACTCTTTAATACGCCTTTTGGGTAATTCTGACACACAATAAAATTTATGAACCACTGAAATATACTTTATTTCCAGTTATGACCATTCCATTTGACAGTGTCCTGTTAACAAATTCATTTTGAAAGATCACCCAAGAGATCTCTAAAACATTTTGGATTTCTTAGAAGAAATCATTCCTATGTGTTTTGAGTTTTTATTAATTCTCTAACATAGTGCAAACTCTACATTCATGCCATGATTTAGCACTACTCAGAAGAGTTTCCTCAACTATATCACTCAATTGATCCAGTTAATAATATATACTGAGCATCTATGAAAATGAAAATCATATTTTGTCATATTGGCTTTAAGTTGAATTGTCTTGATTTTAAAAAGGTAACTTTTTAGTTGTGATTAATCATAAAAAATGCAGTATGTCAAAAAAGAATGAAAAAAAAAAAACTATTAACATCTGTATTCTTCCAGAATGTTTTTACAAAAAAAAAAGAAGTTACTTTGGGATAATATCAGATATCAGGTTTTAATAGTTATATAATATTCTTATAAACTATAATTTGTTTATAACTAATCCATCCTCTATTATACACGATAGTTTATATTTTTTAAACTTTTTTTTTTAAACTTTTTATTGCAAAATACATTACAGAGTGGTGTAAGTAATTCCTTAGGATAAATTCAGCTTGAAAATTATTGAAACTAATAATAGATCAGTAAATGTTTAATTACCAATAACCAACAGCTTTCCTATGTACCAACAAAATCCTCTCAGACCATTCAAAAGAAAAATGACCTCATCTGTAACAGCAATTTTTTTTTCCTTTGCGTGATAAAGCTTTGCCTATGTCTTCATTTGCAAAAAGTGTGTTCTTTGTTTCAGATGAGCCTTTTTTTTTTTTTTTAAGATTTATTTATTTATTTGACAGAGAGAGAGATCACAAGTTAGGCAGAGAGGCAGGCAGAGAGAAAGGAGGAAGCAGGCTCCCTGCTGAGCAGAGAGCCCGATGTGGGACCCGATCCCAGGACTCTAAGATCATGACCTGAGCCGAAGGCAGCGGCTTAACCCACTGAGCCACCCAGGCGCCCCTCAGATGAACCTTTTATACAAAGCATATAAGTATTGCTTTTTGGTTCATTCTAAAGAGGGTTTGTCTTTTAATAGGGGGATTGCATTCACAAAAATGACAATAACTGGTCTTCATCTTATTTATGACTTTGTTATTAGCACATCACTTTTTGATTTATTTTGCTAAAATAATAAGTTAAAAAAATTCCTCAGCCACTTATAAATTATGCATACCAGTTATATTCTACTACGATTTATCTATAAATTAAAAAGCTATCAATATTACATGTAAGATAAAATTTTGAGTAGCATTTTATACATTGCTTTCTTCACACATCTTCCCACCCCACACACAAATATGCCCACACATACACACGCTCCATACCCCTCCTGAATATACAGTTTTAAAAATCTTGTATTTTTTCTCCATAAATGCTTTTTTTAAGTTGCATTAAACTTCACACCCATGGGGCTCCTGGGTGGCACAGTCAGTTAAGCACCCAACTCATGGTTTCAGCTCTGGTCATGATCTCAGGGTGGTGAGACCGAGCCCTGCTTCAGCTCCATGCTCTGCACAGAGTCAGCGCTCCTTCCTCCTTCCTCCCTCTAATAAACAAACCTTAAATAAAAAGCAAAAACTTCATACCCACATTAAAAATAATACCGGCTTATTCTTGATTCTGACCTCTAACACTACTACTGCTCACCGCTATTTCTGCTCTAAAATGTCTTCCCTTTCAGGGAATGTTTAGATCAGGTGAAATAGTTCTTCAGATGTGTGATTTATGGTATTATCTATGTAAATGTTATATGCGCTGAGTCCTGACATGTCAAAACATGTTTTCTTTTGTCATCCCCCCAAATGATAGGTTTATTCTTGATCTGTATGAATTCTTTATTTTTGTACATTAGGGTCTCTGTACTGTTCTCTTTTGAGAACATACCCCTCTTTCTCAACTCCCACTGCCAAAGTTAGGCTTTTTTTTTTTTTGGTATTCAATTCTCAGATCCAAGGTCACCTTCTTTGCTGGCCACCCAATCCAAAGATATTTATTTGACTCAATCATTTTATCCTGTTTAATTTTCTTCATGGCACCTTCCACAGAGTGAAATGATCTCATCCATGTAATTGTTTACAGTTTATTTCATCCTAGAATTTAAGAGCTGGAACCTCTTCTGCTGACTAGATTCCTAGGTCTCAGAATAGTTTCTGGTCCATAGACCCAAAGAATGAATCAATGGGTCTAGTTAGTCCAACCTTGGCAGCTCAGTTGAATGGCTTATATTCATTTCTTTTTGTCTGAGCCAAAAGAAGAGAAAGGTTTTGTTCTGTATTTTCATTAGTAACTTTGGGAGTCCAGGGGAACATAGAGAAGAAACCAAACCAGAAGCAGAGGTCCACACAGCTCCAAGTATGGAGCTCCATGCATCAGAGTAGGATATTTGCCTATGTCTGTACTGACAGCCCATAGCTGAGAGTGGCCTGGGCAGAAACCTCTTCTGGTCTCTGGTCAGCTTTTCATCTTTTAGAACAGTGAGAGCTTAGGCTTCTGGAATTCCAGTTTTTTCTCCAAACCAGCTAATGTTAATTGAATAGTAAAAATAGGACCCCGCTTATTCCCCAATTAAATCTACGTAGAGAAAGGACACTGGTGTGGCATACCATTCCATTTCTGCTAGAACTATACAGAATTATGTAAAGTAGAATGCTCTCATGTTTCCATGCCTGTTAAAGAAATGTTCCTCATTATTTTAGTAGAGTCTATTCTGAAGTACATTAGGAGAGGTACAAAGTCAAATGGGCTGAGGATACCCCCTGAGTCCTGGGAATTCTGACTTATTTTGAATGACATTCTTGGTGGGATATTAGCATTTGGTTTGAAAGTCTACAAGAGAAGATGAGTTAAATAATAGCAAGATGAAAGGAACACCCATATGCTATTTCTCAGCAAAATTATAAGTATTTTAACTATTTTCCAATTGAGAATGCAAATTTTCCTCGTTCAAACATTTTTGTGGCAAGCAGCTATTAACCTTACAATCTTTAGTTTTGAATTCACAGAATTGAGAAACTGATTATGATAATGTCAACTGCAATTTATGTTGTAATTGTGTACTAAGAATGGGCTAGTGAGTTGCTAATGATCAGATCTATAATATCAACTCTATTAACATCAGCATGCAATGCTGGCCTATCATATATATGTGTGTGTATAGACACAGAAACACACACTCACACCCATATACTTATATATAAATCACACTCCAATATATGTCAGTAATTTGTCTAGAAGAGAGGACAGAGTATGTATGTATGCATAAGTGTATGTAAGTGTGTACACATACACAAATATATACATACTTTTAATTTTGAGGATTTTAAAGTTGTATTCATCTCATAAATGTACTGTCAATAGAATGAGCATATATCAGAAAAAAAACCCAACTCAATTTCCAGTGTATATGAAGAATTCCTAATGCAAAAATGAGCAAAGGACTTGAACAGACATTTCTTCAAAGAAGATATACAAGTGGCCAAAGAATACATGAGAAGATAATCAACATCTCTTCTCATTATAGAAATGCAAATCAAAATTACAGTGTGATACCACTTCACACCCATTAGGATGGCCACTATCAAAAAAACAAAATAATAACTGCTGTCAAGGATGTGGAGAAACTGAAACAATTATGGATTGCAGGTGCAGCTGCTGTGGAAAAATAGTATGGTGAGTCCTCAAACAATTGAATGTAGAATTTACCATATGATGCAGCAACTCCATTTCTGGGTATTCCATATTTTGTTTTCCCATTAATATTGCAAAAGCTTCTTTAAGCAAACATATTCTAAAATCACTATCTTGCTATGTGTAGTCATTGTTTATTTGCTACCATAACTCATCCAAAGTTCTTTGTAACATTACAGACTTCTCTCCTCACCCATTCCTTGCAGCCTTCACATTATTGAATCTCTGCATTTATTTATTCAATTAATTCAACAAATATTTCTATTCTTCTCCTATGCTAGGCCCTGTGGTGGGGACACAGGAGAGACCCTGAATCCAAGAAGCTCATGATCTGGGTGAGCATGTCTGGGGTGGGGTGCAAGGGTGTACAGGGCGAACAGAGATAGAAGAGGGAAGGGAGACAGCAAATGTCCAAGAAGAAACAGTAACAAGAAATAGCACAGGTCACACTGAGTTCATCACGGCATACCCTGTCTATGCTGTCCCACCTGATGCTCCGAGCAATTTTCTAAGTACTGTTGTTGTCCCAACTTTACAGATGATCAAGTCTTGTGCAGACAGGTTCCATACTATTCTCTGAATCAAAGAGTTGGTAATCTGAAGTACATAACCATTTCCAGACTTTTTTGACTACAAAGCCCGTGTTTTTAATCATTTTTTAGTAATACCTATCACTTTCAATACTGAAAGAAAACCAACAAAAATGTCCAACAGAGGGACACAGGGAGGCTCAGTTGGTTAAGCGTCCAACTCTTGATTTCAGCTCAGGTCATGATCTCAGGCCCCGTGTTGGGCTCCATGCTTCGTAAAGAGTCTGCTTTAGACTCTCTTTCCCTCTGCACATTCCCATGCCCCTACCCACACCCCACCCTTGGCACTCGCTCTTGCTGGAGCTCTCTCTCTCTAAAAAAAAAAATTAACTAAAAAAAAAAATACAATAGAAATAAGACAGCATGTGGAAACTGGGAGAGTACTGTAAAACTTGGCATGACCATTATTTATTTGTCAGATAAATTTTAGGTTTTCCTTTGGGGCAAGGTATTGAGTACAATAATATCAGACTCATTAGTGTGCCACTTCTGAAACACCATGGAGAGAGAGTTACAGAAGACGAAAGAAAAGCAACAAGATTTTGAATCTGGAAAACTGACGGACAATGGGTGATAGCATTATCAGATTGGAAGAAAGTGACTGCCTCAACTCCATGTTAAGAAAGCTTAGTGGTGGGACACCTGGGTGGCTCAGTCAGTTAAGTGTCCAACTCTTGCTTTTGGCTCAAATCATGATCTCAGAGTCTTGGGATCAAGCCCCATATCAGGCTCCACACTCAGTCAGAGCCTGCTTAAGATTCCCTCTCTCCCTTTTGCCCCTCCCACCACCTGCTCTCTCTCTCTCTCTCTCTCTCTCTCTCTCATAAATAAATAAATCTGAAAGAAAGAAAGAAAGTTAGGTAGGTAGGTAGTTTAGTGGCACAATGATTCACATGTCAGATCTAGCCAGATTCCTAGGAGAGCTCCAAGTAGAGTGATTGACAGAAAGCCTGTGTAGGAAGCGGGGAGACCAACAGTTAGTTTCCTTCCAAACAATCAGGCTCCTGTCATTCCAAAAATCTTGATGTAATATTATAAGCACATTTTAAAAAGAGAAAGAAGATGGGGGTGGTGCAAAGGAGAGGTGAAGAGGAGGGAAAAATGGAAGTCTTATAAAACTATTTGGCTTTATTTCCTTAAATAGCTTTGAAAAAATTAAATATTAAATGTAAAGGGTGCTATAACTTATTGCGTCTTTATAATTACTTTACAATGAGTTTCCTAAACGATAGAGGAGTTAGGGACTTGACTATTTTTAGTTGTTTAATTTACCGAAATTCTCTTCTCAGCCTCTTTTGGGGATTTGGTATGTTTGTTTCAAATTGCATGTTACTATAAAACCTAGGATGTGAGTTATCTACCTGAAGGCAATTTAAATAATTTACATGAGACTTTAAGTTTGTTAAATTTTATTTTAGAGAAGCAGATTTATGTTCTTATACTATAGGCAAAGGATTCTTTAGAGAATGAGGGAGCTGTTTGTTTTTCTCTTGCAGTAACTTGTAATTTTAATCTGAAAAGGCATACCAGCTGACTTCATGACAGAATCACAAGAGATGCAAATATAGAGCCATTTCAGAGCCATGCTAATCAGTAAAACCACCCAAATTAATAAATTGGTAATTTTAGATCCGACGCAGGAGGCCTCTCTTTGAGCACCAGAATGCTTTCAGAATGTCAGTCCTGGAAAGAATGCATCCCTACAGACAAACTTAACACAGTGGAACTGAATCTTCCTCCATGTTGCAGAGTAAAGAGACACAAGTGTTTGAAATATTCCAGATGTCCCCACCTACCATACCCTCCCCTCCCCTCCCCCACCACTGGGATAGCCACTGCCAGGCAGCAATCTCCTACTTCTCTTTCATGTCACTTCAAGGACAGACTTTCCAGTCTGCAAGTGTTTCTCTGCAGCACCATCTCCAGTTTCCACCACTGAAATGCATCAATGCATTCATTTGGCAAATACGTTGCTTCTTATACACACGTGATCTAAGAGTCTACCATATAAGTCTTACTAAATACTACACAATATCCTACATACTTTATGTATTTTTTTACATATGTATTTGAAACAACATAAAAAGTAGCTAATAACTACACCCAAAGCGTGAAATAGTGATTAAAATGACTATATCTGCTCTGTAAAGGAATTTGCACACCATAACTGTAATAGTTACCTCCAGTGATGTTTCCAATTTTATGGAATGTAAATCAAACTAGAAAACCCTAAGTAAGGAGAGAATAATCTACTTTTCTGCCCTATGTATAACTTTAAACATCTTACTCTTTTTTTCAGGTTTGGGAAAATCATAAAATCTTTCCATCAGATGAACAAAAATGTAGGGACCGACCTTGAGAGTACTCAACAAAAAATTACAAAAGTAAGATCAGGCTGTGTTTACAAATTAAAAGGCTTAAGTTTGTACAGATAGTAACTGATCTATTACTGAACCTCAGGTAAGGAAAGAAAAAAGGAGGTGCACAGTTAAGGGACAGCTTCCATTTCTCTGTGAAAAAAGAGCACAAACTGAATTAACCAAACAAAGACCCAGGCAAAAGAGCGGCAATCACACTCTTTGCCAAACAAAATGAACTTCACTTTTTAAAAGCTCCAACTAAGCTAAAATGTAAAATAAGTTATTAAACAGTAAGACATGTGAAATTCAAGCCTTTTAATGACACAGAGGCCAGAAGAACAAGTGTAATTGCTTCACTCATTAGCAGGTGACTCAAAAAGTAAACACCTCTGGATCATTAAGACTAAGTCATAGAAATATGCGTGATGCCATGTAAGGTAAAATAATGCGCACAGCAACATTCCACAAGCCACAGACATGGTCAGACGTAGGGAGCCAAAAGAGGCAATATGCATGGTATGGTTTCATTCTCAACACAGGACCTGGTGACCAGTATGCTCTCTGACGACTGCATTCACTAAGAATGCGGTTTGCTCAGCACTGGGCTTTGAGCGCTCAAGGAGAAAGTTACAGCCTAACCATATATATACTTTATGGGCCTTTAAACCACTTAGGGAAAAGAAAATAATGTCTGCAGGAAGAATTATTAAAAATATGGGAGAGGATAAGCCAGCGCTGAATTTCGTGGGTCAGAGGAGAGAAGTTTTAAAATGCTGACGTACATTTCAAAGGCAAGAGGAATGAGAGAATTTGCACTGAGGTTAGCGGTTCTGATGGGATGTGAAAGTCTAAGAGCAGGCATGGATGAGTGGGTGAACTCTGAAAGGTTAAGACTCAGACTGAACTAAGCACTTTATTCTAAAAATTAGCCTCTGACTTCTCCAAAACTTGAATCACAGAACTGAGAGACACCAAATTAAAAATTAAACAATATTGGTTGACCACGTCTTAATTTCCTTACCCAATACCTTCAAGATTAGTGGAGGAGAGAAGAGGCAAGGTCGTATCAGAAAAATCAACAGCTTTGGCTCACAAGGAATGAAGGCCCATTCTCATTCAGGAACTTTCTTACTTTTATGACCTAGGGCAACTTATTTAGCATTTCTAAACCTCTAGGTAAGTTTTCTTATCTGTAAGGTTGGGGCACTAAGAGTCCATTCATAGCCTTTTTGAAAATGAAATTTTTACAGTAATGCTCAGCTCCTTTTCTTCTTGTGCCCTTCTCAAAGTCTAGAGAAGGAGGACCTGAGTATTGGCTCTGAGACGGTAGGAGTGGTTTCTTGGACATTTGTCAGATATGTGAAATCAGATTTGGCCCCCTTCCCCTCACCCCAAGTTACACTTGAGGGCTAAATATTTTGTGACATATTCATATTTGTTGTAATCTGTTAAATGACAGGAGAAGTGGGAAAGCGTCAGTTGAGGCATTTTGCTGTCCCTGTTAGAATTCCTGGGACCCTGTTCTCACTTGTGAGACACCTCTCTCCAAGTCCACACCAGGTCTGGTTTGCCCAGAGTCAACAATTTGGTTGGTTCTCATTCAGAAGAATGAGTCTTCATTTGGTCTTCATTTCCTTGGCAGTCATTTCTTTTCTAAATTGCATTCAATGATACACTTTCTTTTTTGTTTTCATTCTCTAACACTATTATGTGTGTTCATGTTTATGAGTACACATGTGTGTTTAGTTAATCTGGTGTTTTCCAAGTTGAAAATCTGCCATCAATTTTCATCTGCCGTCTTACCCAGCAAAGTTCCCATCTCATTCTTTCTGATCTGTTCATCTGCCCCATCTTCAAGGCTTCCCCAACCCATTCTACTCCTCTGATTAGATTAATGTCCCTTTTTATGTGATTCCTTAATACTTTGAACAGGTCTTTAGTGTTGTGTGTACCCCAGGATAGTGTTTGTATATTGATTCCTGCACCAGGCAGTAAGTTCTTTGAGGGCAGGAACCACCTGATTCTCTTCTTTGTATCCTGGGTTTAGTTGGCATGCAATGAGGTGCTCAGTAGATAAGGACATAAGATGCTTATCTAGAAGTCACAAAAACATCACCCTTTGCAACATTAGCATTTAAATACTAAATATTATTCCATGTATCAAACAAAAGGTTTCATTCATTCTTGCTTCAATGCTTCCACAACTTATTCTCAAATTTAAGCACCTCCCTGTCCCAGTTCTTAATTCATGTAAGCTTTCTCCAATCCTCTGCCCCACAAACCATCTTAGCAATTCTTTCGTGGATTCAATTCTTTCAAGTTCTTTACTTCACTCATTAAATGCACATTTACCCTATGCTTGCATGTAAACAATGCTGACTTATTTCTTCCTTTAAAGTTTAAGTCTAAAGAGAAAACAACTCCGAAGATCCTCCGCATTAAACAAAGGAAGCCTCGGTATGAGTCAAAGTACAATTCCAGTGCGTAGGGACCAAGCATCCTATTTAATAAGGAAGTGTTCTCCCTTTGGGTAAAATCCATCTGTAGCAGCGCTCCTGGGTACCAACTTGAGCGGAACCATTCAGCATTTTATTGCATACAGCTATACTTTGACAAAGGCAAAATCTTTTTACCCTCTAATTCATAAAACCTCCTAATTTACACATCAGCCATACTTTTTTGGAGTGCCCACTGGGATAATTACAGTGGTTATTTCACTTCTGTCTGCTTTATTTAGATAATAAGCCCAAAGGCCAGGAATGTCTTTGCAATTTCTATCTATAGCACTGAATACAATCTATATGAACATTTGTGAAATATTAATACTAGGTTCTTAATGTCTTTTTGTAACAAATCCTTAGAATAGTCTAGGGGCTGCATTAGAGTCAAGTTCTGTTTATTTTCTTCTTGAGATATCTATATTGATTCCAACATGAGAAATTATAGGCCATTGGTGTATCATTTAGAATTTTCTCGAACATTTTCAAAAGTGTATGACTGGTACTTAATCCTACATTTGAATCATATATATGGTTTTCTCTAGATCCAATGCCAATAACTTCACAAAAAATTTTTTCTAAGGGCTAGCTCAGTAGTAAGAGTATTCTTTGTACTTACAGATTATCAGGTATTTTTAAAAATTGTTGTTTATTTGAGAGAGAGAGCACAAAGCAGGGAAGAGAGAGGGAAAAGCACGTAACCCACTGAACAGGGAACACAATGTGGGACTGCATCTCAGGACCCTGGGATTATGACCTGAGCTGAAGGAAGATGTTTAACTGACTGAGCCACCCAGGCACCCCTGTTAGGTATTGTTTTAAATCACACACACACACACACACACACACACACACACACACACACAAAATCAAGCCATATTTTCATAACTAAAGAAGATGCAAATCTAGGAATTGAACACATTGATTCCAGACTGTAGAGTCCAAACCAATACATTCTATACGAAGTTTATTCTACACTAAGTGAGGAGGTAATTCAATTTTGAGAAATGGAGTTAAATCATTAAATTCCTATCAAAACTATTAAACTTAATTGTAGTATTTATAGGCTTAGATTTATCTTTCAGTTTTATTTCAACACTTTTCATTACCAACCTCCTGCTTAATTTTATAACATAATAAATTCCATACCAACATACAGAATTTTGCCATTTTGAAAAACTTTGTTAACCCATGTATGGGTAAGTGATTTTAATGTACAATAATGTCCTTGGAAAACTTGTTTAGGGAAAAAATAAAAAAGAATTTATTAACTAAATCTTCATAGCAATGTCTTGGTATTAACCAGACAAGCATGCACTCCTGTCCATGCACACACAAACTCATTTAAGTTTTGCTTTTCCGCATTTTACTTCACTTCCTTCCTAGCCTTTTAAAGGTTATTAAAAAAATGACCCCTTATTCTTTAGCAGAAGAATTGTTTGTAGTGTTTTCTGTATATTGTATTCAATCATCCAGTGACTACTTGTTAATTGCAACCTTCCTGATGCTTGGCATAAATCAGTTAAGATAAAACAATTTCCACATGGAGATTACACTCTGGTATCAGAAGACAGACAACAAACAATAGATAAAATGAATAAGTAAATTCTCTAGTAGTTTGGAAAGTGACATGTGCCATGGAATAAGGAATAAAAAAATAGACGGGGTTGGTTGACAGAAAGTACTGGACAATGAAAGTTGATGTAACCTGGAACACTGAAGAGGGTGGCCCAAGCAGGTACCCTTGAGAAAGATGACTTGAAAGAGGAGGAGTCAACCATGCAGCAATAGGAGGGAAGAGCATCTTGGTCAGTCAAGGATATTTTTGTTCCTTAAAACTGATTGTACAATCTTATCTTTGTTAGAGAAAATTTCCATTGTAAAAAACTAGGTTGATCATTCAAGCACCCAAGATGGTAATCATTTCGTTTCTGCAAATGGGCACTGGCTAGTAGCATATCTAAGGTAAGAAATTCACCAGGCTTCTCTCTGAACCAAAAGAGAAATCATTGGGAACCATAAGAATAAGAAGACCCTCAGCAGGTGGGCTCCTGAATTGATGCCATTTACTATTAAAATAACTTGAATAAAATTAGATAACAAGTAGAACTTCACCAAAGGTTAGTTCTTACAAATGGCTAGAGAGCATGCTGCGGGGACAGGCAGTAAAGAAACTGAAAACAAAGAAGTGACTAGAACTTGCTGGGAGCAGTACTCAGCAAGACTTCCATGATGGACAAAGTCGGATCTGTTAGAGAAATGCAGTTGAGGACAGCAGTGTCTGGAGCCCAGACAGAGAACATCTTCCCCCACCAGGGGCCAGGGATCAGATCGTGGTTTCAGAAGCCAGCTCCTAAATTTGTATTATTTCTCAACTCAAATTACTACTTCCTCAAAGAAGTCTTTCCAAATCTACTATAAACTTGCCTGGCTTTACAATTTCATAAGATTTCTAGAACTGTAATGGAATTAGTAATTATGTAAGAGTGATTTACAGCATGTGTCTCCTTCTAAGATAAAAGCTTCATTTGGGCCAAGAACCAAGGTTTGTTGGAATTATTTCCCATTGTTTTGCCAGCACCTAGCCTAGTATCTGGATAAAACAAGAACACCATAAATGCTCCTCAAATGAGTAAATGAGGGCATTCACAAAACAGAGCCTCAGAGTGATTATGACATAAAATGTAGCCAATTATTTTAGTAAGATGTACACAGGAGCTTGGTCAAGAGAAAAAAAATAAAATAGTTGGCAGGAGGTAACAAAAGACCTGATGTCAGTAGAAATAAAGAAAATGTACTGATTTCAATAATTGAAAACATTATTCTTCTTTCATGGTTTACAGAGGGACAATATAAGAAACATTTACGTGAAGAATGGTATCTGTATTTATCCCCAAAAACTAAATTTGGAGAATTAAATTAAAATATATTCTCTGTGATTTAAATTATCCATAATAGAGGCATTAACTTAATAATTTGAGGGAGGGCTTATGAGCCTCAAACACGGAATCAGACCATTTGGGTGGCCTCCCAGTTCTGTCCCTTGTTAAATGGACAAGTCATTCAATTTCAATTTCCTCACCTGCAAAATAGGGATAATAGTAAGAATGTAGTTATGTATGTGAAGTGCTTACAGAGGACATGGCATAAGGTAAGTTGGATATACATTATTGTTTTTGTTATCTATATACTTTTGATGATATCGACTCTACCTACTACCATGTTACTTTCTAAACATGTTATAATGAATTAAAGGCTTCCTTGCCCCCAACAAATATACCTGGTACTTGGCAAGTCTCTCTTTCTCCTCTTAATGAGCTTTTGATACATCTTTTTTAGAGGCACTTTATAACAGTACATTTCCTCAAATTCCTTGTCTAAGTAGACAAATGAAAAGTTATAATCTTCTGGTATTATGCACTGAATACTATTAATAAGCTTATAATTACCAAATTAATTGTAATTATACCTTTTAAATCAAGCTGACAATCAATTAACTTTAAAACAAAGTGATTTTCAAAGTTAAATTAATGAAACTGAATTCAGCCCAGTTACCAGATATTAAAAAGGAATAAAACACACAAACCTTTTAAACAGAATTCATAAATACTCAGTGTCTCTAATATGTATATGATAGATTGTAATATTTTTACTCTGAAGTAGGAATGAATTAAGCCATACAGTATTAGGCACATGGTAACTGACCAATAAATATTGATTGAATGAATAAATGGCTGAACTGATGATATTTCATATGTAATGGGCTAAGTAGCTTGTAGAATGATTAGGATCTGTCACTACTAAACATATTACCAATAACCGCAACATAGGTACTGGGCATAAGAATAGAAGGAAAAATGTAGAAGTGATCCAGGAAAAAAAAAATTAAAAATCTTTTTCCATCACTATCTAGGACTTCTTTTGCTACTAGTTGAAAATATGATTAAAGGGAAATCAGAAGCAACATATTTCCTGTGCCCAAATGAACCCATCATATTGATATTCTCATCTAAATATTCTTCATCAAGTTTGGGTAGCCAGTGTTTGTCCATGTATTATATAGTACAGGGCACTCTGAACATAATAACAATCTCACGTGGGTATCATAATAAATAACTATGTAGTATTTAAACTCTATATTGGTATAAAAATACCTCAGGTTCTATGTACTATGCACAGGTGTAGGATACAGAAAAGCAGCCTGCCTCTGGCCTCTACGTATTCCTGTGGTAAAATGCTATTTCAGGGTGTTTGGACAAGACAGGAATCAGTCAGAGCTAGGAGAGATCTAAGTAGCAACCTTGTTTTAACTGCCACAGTCCTCCTCAGGGACATCCTAGAAACTGTACTTATCGCCCCCCACTACCGCTGTGCCCCAGAGCACCGTGGATTCGCAGAGGGATCTCCCAGCACAACTGACAACAAAGACAGCAACCAATGATGAATGGTGTCAGCCTCTGTGCAGTCCTCTGTCACTGCTGTCTACATGGTTGCAACTGTGTCCTGACTACGTTAGGAAGGACTCAAGGCATTTGAGCTCTCTCAAGTTAAGGCTCTACTCTGTGCCCAAGTTATGATTAAATGATCAGGATCAACCTTCTCTGAGCCCTATTGGTTTCCCCGTGCCACAATTTGGTCCTTAGATTCATGAATTTCCCCATGCCCATATCCCTGCTAAGCTTCCTGTTTATTTAGGACAGGGGTCTTATTAATTATCACCACCCCCTTCTAGGGATTAGTGGGTTTAAAAAATTATAGATGGGGCGGGGAGGGGCATTTTCTACTACCAATTCCCCTCTTACCCTACTGATCTCATAGCAGGCCCTACACCCAAGCCTACTGGCAAGGTCCACACTTACAAACCCAAGAGAGGAGATACCCAAAGTGGAGAGGACACTTGTCTACTTTAAAATCTGCTCAGGCTTTACCATTTCCATACAAAATTTGAAAGAGCATAGGAAATAGAGATCAGTCCTCACACATTTCTGTTTCATACACATGATATGAGTCTGAGATTTCTTGCTGCTTTGCTCTACCAACAGTTAGAATGCCCGCTCAAGACTTGCTGTTGGATCTCTATCACTGACACCTTCACAAGCTTCACAATCTTCAGCTGGTACCATCTTTTCTGAATCATAGCGTCTGCTCACTGGGCTTATCACCACGTTTCCTCTGCTCTAATAACATTGTACAGGCCATGCCCGACCATAACATCACATAGAAACAGATATACTACTGCTTTAAAACGATTGCCATATATTTTTTGAAGATACCATGGCATGTAATTTCCTTCGAAAATGTACTCAATGGAGTTTCCTATATACTCTAGCAATAAAGGAGTCTATTTCTTGCTCTATTTTATGCTCCTCAAGTTGAGATCAAAAGAATTGGAGGGAAAAATGTTTTCCAGGGCTCCAAGGTCAGTATTTCATGAATAATTCTTGCACTGTACTTACTGATACTAAAAACTTGACAAATTAACAAGCTCCCCCAAAGTGAGTTGTATATTCCCTACTCACCCATGATTGTGTTTTTCCTTAAGTACCCCTTTTCCCCCCTAGAGACTCAAGAGTGATTATAGGATAGAAGGGAAGAAGCTAAAGAGTAATTATAATTTGATCCCACAAATGATCACACATGGATTTTAACAGCTGTTGTAGTTGCAAACATATAGAACAGTGACTAAAATATATAAAAAAGAACTAAAAGGTATCTTTTTAGGGGCATCAGGGTGGCTCAGTGGGTTAAAGCCTCTGCCTTTGGTTCAAGTCATGATCCCAGGGTCCTGGGATCAAGTCCCACATCGGGCTCTCTGCTCAGCAGGGAGCCTGCTTCCTCCTCTCTCTCTGCCTGCCTCTCTGCCTACTTGTGATCTCTGTCAAATAAATAAATAAAATCATTTTTTTAAGGTGTCTTTTTAAAAGGAATAGGTCTCTGCTTATGAGCGAGTGGTACTAAAAAGGAAAGACCTCATTAGAAAGAAGACCTATCACAGCATCCTGACATGACGAATGGCTCAAATACCTCTCAGGATTCATTGTATTCCATATATCATTAAAGCAACTTCTCTCTTATAGCTTTTCCATTCTTCATTTAAAGGAAAATTCAGGTCATATCTATTGCTTCACATAGCAAAATTTCCTAATCTTTATGGAGAATAAGAGTTACTAAGACATGTACTGTTGAGCCATAGAACTGTGCTGTGTGGAAGACAGGAGGAAATCTGAAAGTTGTTAACATATTAAAATCAAGCCCAATTCGAGTGCAGGCAAAACTTAAAACAAGGCCTTAAGCCAATTCTCAAGGAGAGTCTTATTGCAGAGTACAGTTGCTTTCCAAGAGTATCAGTAGAATATACTTACCAAGGCTTTCTTGAAGAAAACACTAGAGTTCCATCTTGAGGCCAAGAAAACTGGGAAGAGCAAGGTCTCCGTTTTTCAAAAATGTAATTTTTAATTTGCAAGTTCATTAGGAATGGCCACTTTAAGTCACCGTATTTTAATAATAATAATAATAACAAAAAAGCTCAGTTTATTTACCTGCCTAAATAAGAGCATTATACCATAATTTAGTTCTTAAAATATCTTATATTTATTATTAATATCCAAGTACTTTATTATTAATATTCAAAGTACTTTACAG
Organism: Mustela nigripes; assembly: GCF_022355385.1. Taxonomy (NCBI): domain Eukaryota; kingdom Metazoa; phylum Chordata; class Mammalia; order Carnivora; family Mustelidae; genus Mustela; species Mustela nigripes. The sequence continues at coordinate 38,350,246 of NC_081564.1, read as the reverse complement.
AACTTCTGATTAATACAGAATTTTTCATCAAGATATATCCAAGAGTCTTTTTGGTTTGTGTTTTAACAAATTACTAGCATCTGCTTGTTTTACTAATAGTTACCTCTGCTATAAAAGTTTAAAGTTCTAAATGCATCATCAGTGGAACAGTGAACAGTAATAGTATTTGATATTACAGAGCCCTTAAGGCTCTGTGGGTTTTTTTTTTTTTGTTTTTTGTTTTTTGTTTTTTTTTTCTCAACGTGGTGCTGTATCATCTTAAGTTTTCTTCTTCTGTGTAATCAAATTTAGCCATTTGGTAGGTATGTAATTTTGCTATATGACAAAGGTTACAAATGTGAAGACTAAGAAGACAAAGTAGTGCATTATTCTATTTGGAAACCCAAACAAATAAACCTAGTGCATGAAACGAGCCCTACTGTGGGTGTGTTAATAAATCACACAAAGGTCCGAGGAGAAGAAATTAATTTTACCTCTTACCAGTAGTCATCACAGAGTATTAGAGAAAGGTGGAAGTACTTCAACTAAGTCTGAATATTTTGTGAAAAATCAACAGGAACACATGGTAAGGAAAGAGATTTTGAAAAGCCTCAAATATACTTGGGTGCACTCAGGATACAGCATTTTAATGGACAGGATTAAAACAAGAAGGAGGACAAGTTGATAAGAGAGGAGATCGTTGGCCATTTGTGCCCTTAAATCCCCATCTGATTTATATACTATAGACAGTAGCCACTGAAAGTTTCCAAGTAGGAAAATTACACTTGAACTCTAGAAACAAAACTTGGCAGCAGATGGAGAAACTTTCAACACTTCCCACTCATCCATTCGTATCTTTGCCTTCTTTTCTTCCAATTTTGAGGCCAATCCATCCACGCCTGATCAGATCTCAGTCTGTGAATCCACAAAGGGAACTTGACCCATCTCTGGTCTCTTCTCCCTCTACTTTCAATCTTGTCTTTGCCATTAACATTGCCTGGTAAGAATGTCATTATCAAATAGTAATTCAATTCCGGAAGAAACACTTTCAAAAAAATAATGGAGCACAGTTGAAAGCCCTAGGGGCATTTCCCCCCTAAACAGAGCATGATTTGAAAAGAGGCAGTTATGAGAAACTGAGGTAGTATAGTATTGCTCATATATCCAGTGTTTGTCCCTCCCACAATTTTAGAGCTGCTTGAGTCATTTTAGCTGGGTTAGGGGAAGCGACCATAACAACTTCAAATATGGAAGAAGATGACTATTTGATAAGCTCTGTTTTCTTTCTAGATGCATTAAAACTGAACAGCTAAACTGGACCTAATTTTTAAAGGTTATTTGAATTAAATATATATATTCTTTTATTATAGCTCAATAAATGATATATTGTCACAGTCTAGAGAATCTTAAAATTCTTTTGTTCTCTTGAACACACCCCCACAATACATTCTGACTCTCTTCTTAGCCAAAGCAGTAACAAAAGAGAGTAGGAGGCAAATACATAATGCCAGCAGGAGCTCTGTCAAATGTGGGACTTGATAATCAATGGGTCTAAGACCCCTCCATTTTCTCTCCTGTAAACACCATCAACAGCTATGATTTTAATTCATTGTTGTTTGTATTTGTAATGAATTAAAGTTGCCCTTTTTAAGTTTTAAGAAAAAAAAATCTGTGATGGAAACCTTAATTTTACACACACACACAAATACTACTGCAAAAAAACCGAACGCCTAAGATTGAAATAGAAGACTGATGACAGAAAAATAATTCTCAGGTGTTGTTTAAAAGAAGTGAAAATTACCAAGACCATTCCTCTCCTTAGATCTATTATGTATTATGAAATTAATGAAGTTGTTTTGAGTGCTAACATTAAAATAACCTTTATAACACTTTTAATTGCAGAACTTTAGGATAGAAAAGTAGCCCTTTTTGAACAAGCAGCACTAGATACAGTTAAAAAACATGGTTATTAACTTTGTCATCATTTATAAAAGAAGATATTTTAAACAGCAGTATCATTAATGTCTTTATCTCAGTTTGAGGACTACACAGTTGAATACATAAGTCATTTTCAATGGGCAGAAGCAATTGACATATTGTGTCAATCATGTTCACATCATATTGTTGACATTTATATTTGCTACAATCTTATAGAATATAAATATTAACTAACATAAAATAAGTTGGTAGAAATACTTTACACAGGGTCAATTTGTGTTAGCCATAAGAAGTGTTATAGACTGATAACATAAGAAGCAACTATGGCAAAACACTCAGCAGCTTCAGGTCTAGAGATGGGAGTCATTTGTCAGTGACCTTTTAATTTCGGTGAATAACAGGGCTCCTTCATACGATACTGAGAGTTTATCACTAGAAACTTCCAAGTAAAAGTAGCTTCTACCTCACAGATCACACTCACTTTAAAATCAAACTCTAAGAAAGGACACTAATGATTTCCAAATTTGATAGCATCCATCTGAACACAGAACATAGCTTTTGAGCTCTCCAAGAAAAGCCAGAGCAGAACAATAGGTCATCTGGGGAAAATATTAAGTCAGTTCAATAACTGGAAAAAATAATGAGAATCTGAAAACTGTTATAAGAACATCCTATATTTTACCAGTTAGGACATCTCTTGATTCTAGGTATTATGCAATAAAAATGAAGATGTAGCAGGGAATTAAATATACTTTGCAGTCAAATGCTCTACCACTGAGCTATACCCCCTAAATATACCTTGAAACACTTTTTAATGAATATTTTTATGCAGGAAACCCAATTTCTTTTGGCAATTCTATTTATCCAATGTTTTTCACACTTCAAAGTTTTAAGTAATCAAAAACTTTTAAATTCTGTAATTTTTGACTCAATCCAGAAACCCAGTAACAGAAGTTACTCCAGATTGTAAATATGAATCATGCTTATGTTCTCTATAGAAAATCAAATATTTCTATCTGCACTTCATTAAAATATAAGCCACATACAATAAAACCATACATAACTTAGTATTTGTAAATTATATACCCTTGCATAAACACCACTTAGATCAGGATGAAGAATATTCTTTACACCCCAGAAAGTTCCCTTGTGCCCATGGTAGTTGATACTCCCATTCCACTCCCAGTTGCTAAAAACCATTGTTCTGCTTTGTCACTGTTAGCTTACTTTCTTCAGAATTTTCTATCAGTAGAATTGTACATTATGCAAAGTTTTGTGTTTGGCTTCTTTCACTTTGAAAATGATGTTGAGATGTATCCAAGTTGTATGAATTAATAATCTGTTTCTAAATGCTGACAGCATTCCATTCTATCTCTATTGTTCAGTTTATGTCTCTACCAGTTGATGGACACTTGGTGGTGGTGGTGGGGGTAGTTCCAGCTTTTATTATAAATCTTCCAAAACATTTGAAACCAAGTCTTTGTATAAACTTGTGTTTTCATTCCTTTTGGAGAGCTACCTAGTGTTGGAGTTATAAGCCACAAGGAAAGGGCTTGCCTTCTTGGTGAGAAACTATTTTACAAAGCAGCTGGACCATTGTGCATTTCTATTTGCAGTGTATGAGATTTCTAGTTGCCCTACATCCTTGCCAGCATGTGTTATTGTCAGGCTTTCATTTTACTCATCCTGCTGGGTATGATTTCATTTGTGATTTTCATTTACATGTATCTAATGATGTTGAGCATCTATTCATGAGCTCACCTGCCATTCCTTATATATTCTAAGGTGAAATGTCTATTCAAATAATTAGCTTAAGTTGTAGAGCCCTTATATCTATTAGGTGCAATTTTTATTATCTGTTTTACAAATGTTTTCTAAGTAGTATGTTATGAAGAGCAATATATCTTAATTTTACAAAGTCCAATTTATCATTTTCCTTTTATGAAAAATACTTTTCACCTCAAGTCACAAAAATAATCTCTTTTGTTTTCTTTTATGTGATATAGTTTATAATTTAGAAGTCTATACTCCAGATTGAATTACTTTTCTTTACAGGTGATGTAATGATTGAGAATTATTTTTTTCCATAAGGATATGTAATTCTTCCAGCATGTTTATTGAAAAAAGTAGCATTTCCGTATCCAATTACTTTGGTTCTTCTATCAAAAGTCAGCGCACCATATTCAGACTTTTTTTTCATTGATCTATATAAATATACTTGACCACCACACTGTCTTAATGTATTATAGTTTTCAAAAGTAGTATATGGTAAGAGTTGATATCAAATACTGTAAGCTTTTCAACTTTGTTTTCTTTAAAAATTGTTTTAATTATTCTTTTCCTTTGATCTCTCATTGGTCTTACAATAACCTGGTCATTCTACTAAGATATTTTATGGGATCTCCTCTGTGATTACATTGAAACTATGGATCACTTTGTAAATAATATTAATATTGGTTTTCTAATCTATGAAAAGAGACTACTTCTCGGTTTACTTTTTAAAATTCCTGGTTATGGTTCGTAGTTTTCAGCCTGCGGATATTGAATATATTGTGCTCAATTTATTCCCAAGTAATGTTTTTTATGCTATTATAAAGTATGTTGTTTTTAAATTTTCAATTTCCAATTGTTTATCAGTATAGAGAAATACAATGAATTTTTGTCTTTCCTGAAAACTTCCTGAACTTAAAAAGGCTTTTTTTTTTTTTGCACATTCCTAGAGGTTCCTACAAAGAACACTGAATCATCTGATTACAACAGTTTCACTTCCTTTTCAAACTCACAATTTTTTCCCCCTGCATTATTGCACTGCCAACATCCTCAAGTAAAATACTGAGTAAAGGGGAGATTAGATATCTATGCCTTGTTTCTGATGTTAGAGAGAAACTATTATTTTTCACTGTTAAATCTGACATTAACCACAAGTTTTCTGACAATGTCATTTTTCAGGCTGAAGTGGTTCCCTTGTATTTGCTTCGAGTTTGTTATGGATTCTGTTAAATATTTGACGGCAAATTAATTTTCTTGTGATGAGAACTTTTAAGATCTACTCTCTAAGCAGCGTTCAAACATGCAGCTGAGTATGATTAACCATAGGTGCCATGCTACACATTATATCTCCATTACATCCCCTGACTTATTTTAATTGGAAATTTGTACCTTTTGGCCCCATTCACTCATTTACCCACCCTTATATCCCTCTTTCAGCAACCCTCAAACAATTTTGGAGAGAGATTCTTGAGCCAATTTGTTTTTAATAGTATTAGAATTTCAATCCACCTATTACATTAAATATATAATTTGTGTTCAATTTTTAATTATTCAAAGTCAAACACTACAGAGCTTTTGAAGTTCTCATGGAATTCTTTACTGGTCCTTCGATTTTTCCTAAAGATCTGGAGTATCACTAGGACTACTGCAAACTTCCCATAATTTAGACAAAATGAAAAATCAAAGGAACATGCCGTTTTAAAAAAAGCATTCCTAAGATTCTGACTCAGATGCAGATGTGAAAGGGAGAAATGGTATATTAGTGGCTGTAATTGCAGTAGTTTCAAACATCTTTCCACCGTGCCCTAAGCAAATGAAAACCTCAGCACTCTCTTGCATTTTGTAATCCTATAGAGTTGATCCCTTGTGGAATGCAATTTACAGATGAAATCTAAGACCTGAGACTGTACACTCATCTCTAAACTCAGACTAGGGCCTTTTTGCAAACACTTCTGCACAGAAGTCAAGAAGCTTCCTGCCATCATGACAGCAGGACTCCTTGGCCACATACAGTAAGAGAGATGCTTTTGCAGCAACAAATCAGGCTCAGAAATCAAAGGAAATTCATAGGTTTCAAGTTGCTCAATCAAGAACTTGTCTTATCCCACTTCTTCTCAACTTGTATGGAAATGGCATCAATGTGCTAACACTAAAAATGTCAATTGATACTTAAGTGAATTTAATAGCTTCATCTGTGACAATTTAGATATTCAGTTGGAAATTATTTTTCATAAATGGGTAGCATTGGTTGAAGGATTCAAAGAACATGTTTTTGTTTGTTGTTTAATTGGAAGATATGGTAGTTATAAAAATGACCAAAAATTCTTCCCCTCTCTGTGTTAATAGTGATGTTACAGATCCTCTCAACCTTCTAGAAGTCTGTTGCTTTGGTCAATGCAACATTAGCATAAGTGATGTGAACAAAGTCTTGAAGAATGCTTTTAATACCTGATATCCCCAAGAAAAGGCAGAGGTCACCTTGCTAGAGATGAGAAGCACAAATTATCAGCCAACTGCCAGATCTATTAGTGAGGCCGTTCAGGACTCACTCCCAGCTGAATCTCAAACTGATCTCAAGTCCAAGAGCTAACCTAAGAGATCAGCAGAACCTTACTCAGAACAGCAGAATTTGCAGTCACATAAATGGCTGTTGTATTCAGCCATTTAATTTGGGTGGTTTAGTAAACTTCAAGGGTTAACAGACACATGATGGGAAAATAATGAGGCTTTTAAAACAGTTTCATAGGAAAGCAGGGTAATATTGCTCAATATTATGAAGCTTAGATTACCAGAATTTGCTGGCAGAGAAACTTCTATAAAGTTGGCAGATGCTGAGGAAGTTTAAAGCTTAACTTTGAAAAATAAAAATAAATAAAATTTGGGTAAATAGAGGTAAGCAGAAAAAACTCTGTAGATGAGAATATTAATGTCAGCACAGCTGAAAGAACAGAAGGAAAATGGAACTTATGAGCAAGTTCTTACATTTCAGTCAATTTGACAGAATATATGAAATGTCATACCTCTAAGTAGATTACTGGCTTTACTTTCAACCCAGGACAAAGAAGTGACAGAAGCAGAAATAAAACCAAAACACTCTGATGGTCCTGTCCTTTATATTGGTCCTTTATGCATCTAGGTTTAAGACCAGGTCAAAGAAAGAGTTGAATTATATTCAGGTATTTGAATGTGCTTTTGGAAAAGGAAGCATTTGTTTTCATTAAAATAATCTCTACAGTCATGTAAATCATTTTTATTTTATTAAGTTTACAAAAAGAAATCCAAAGTGTATGTTAAGCCATTACTCTTTTCTTACCTTTTCTATCTCATGCTGCACAAAATATCATTGTTCTCCATTTGAAATAATAAACCTGTAACTTTGCTTTAGATACAGGATCAGATTGTGCCAACTTGAGGCTTGTAACTAATTACTAATCATGATGTGTCCAATCAAAAATGATCATAATGTACATGCTAACAGTTCTGTATATGAGCTGCAATTTCAATTAATGTGTTTTTCATTTCTACTGAATTTACAAAGTGCCATTTCACTCTTACTCCCCCTTCAGATCACTGTTAAAGAATACAGCAAGGGAGCCTATTTACAACTTCAGTCTATTTCAGTTTTACTATGGGTTTCATAGAGCTGTGTTCGCTTTATGGGACTTCTGTCAGGGAATATTTGCACTTGCACTGAATGATGTCTGTCTTCTTCACGGATTTGTAAACTCCTTGAGTGCAAAGACCAAGTATCTTTAGACTTCCAAATTTATTCTCTGCATGGAGCTCAGTGTCTGGCATCTAGCATGCACTGAACCAGTATTTGTTGAAAGGATGAATTAATGAAGAGATCTTTCTTTTGCATGCATGAGGTCTCAGTTTAAATGTTAGTAATGCAAACTGCTGAAGTCAATTTATTCCAGGGAGATGCAACAGCTGAGGTCCCAAACAGAAAAAAGATTCAAGGATCAAGAAACAGAAAGACCCAGGTGGATCAAAGCGGGGTAATCCACAAGATGAGATATGTTTCAAGAAGGAGTTAGGACATCAATTACACAGGGCCTTCTAAAGGGTTTGGAGTTCATTCTAAGTCCAATGGGAGAGACTGGAGGGTTTATACGGGGTTTGATATGATATAATGCATGCAAAGATCACTTCTTGCCGCTGTGCAAGCCATGGAGTGAAAGCAGGTGGTGACAGCTAGGGGTGAAGTCAGGAAATCTAGAGGAGTGAAATTTTGACCTCTTTAGGTTCATGTTGTAGAAAGGGAGAAAAGTGGATGAATGTGTCATATTTTCTTGAGATTCATTAGGATACATCTGACAGATCAAAGGGAAATTGAGCTATTTCCCTGGTTTCTGTCCTGAGCAACTGAGTGTATGTTGTTCCATTCATAGGCACACAGTCTATAAATGGGAGGGGGTGCATTAGAGGAAGAGTGGTGAAAACACAACCATGTGGTAGTTTTTAAGTAAAACATTAAAAGTAAAAAGATAGAAATTCTGTATTCTATGCAGACACTAATAAAAAGAAAGCCAAAAAAGCTGTAGTAAGGTCAAATAAGATTTTAGAACAAGGAATATAACCAGGGAAAAAAGAGACATTTCATAATGATAAAGAGGTCAATTCATCAACCCTTAGTAGGTCTGTACATATTAACAGGGCCTCATATCACGAGAAGCAAAATTTGTTAGAACCAAAAGGAGACATAGACAAGTCCATAACTACAGTAAAAAAATACAGCCTAGAGGGGGAAAGGGATGCTTATTATAAATTATCTTTCCTAATCACACTTACTAATGAATTCACTCCAGTTTCCAATTTATGTTATGGAATATACATAATTCTAACTTACTTCATCAGAACTGCTAAAATTATAGTCATAATTATTCCTTGCATAAAATTTCTCTGACACCAGTACCAAGGACCTCCAAAACTTCATGACTCAATAATCCAACAAGGGTTTATTATTTAACAAAAATAAAATACCGAATGTCAATATTGAGTATTTATTCAAAAGACACATGTTCTGTCAATTAAAAATAAAACAATATTGCATGCTAAGGGAGACATGATTTGACAAAGTAAATACTCTAAGTGTGATCACAAGTCCACTAAAAATGCTTAGCTTCGGAATTTTTTGAACAAGATTTGAAATACTTTTACATTTAAAATTCTTACATTTAAAGTTTCCATGTTACACCAATGGCAATAGCAACATTCACATGTACCATTTTTATAGAGTCTTAAAATTCTAGAATATTTCCAAACAGTATCTCATTCAATTCTCACAACTCAACAAAGTTTGTTTTTTCCCTAGAATAAAGAAACAAACAAACAAAAAAATAAATCTCAAGATGACAAGAAAGTAGCCACAATTCACAGTAAGTGAAGTCTCCTTGTCGTCTAACTTTATGTGCACTTTCTTTCACACACTTAGTTTTAATGTAAATATAAAGAGGTAGAAGGTATTTGTGTACCCACTTTATTCTTTGCCTGACAACCATCCTTTTTAATTATATTGTCAGGTTTTCAAAATACCCATGTAGTTCTTAGTAAATTTGCCAAGAAACACACTAAACATTTTGCTGTTTCTAGATAAAAGTGACTTTTATTTTAAAAAGGGGAGGGTAGGAAAATTCATTAGACCACAGTCTTCTTGAAATCATATTATAGAAGTGAACCTAAATAAGATTATGTATGAAATGACTCTTCTAGAAAAATACCTCTAATATGACTCTTCTATAAAAATATCTCTAAAATACTGAAGTGGAGTTTCAACACTATTTAAGAGCAGGTGCATCTAAATGTGTCCTAATTATAATCTAGTTAATTCTAGACCTGTATGAAAGTCTATGCTCCTTCCTGTCAATTCATACAGGAATTGTGAATTATTGCTATTATTCATATTTTCAGGATGAGTATATGCAAATAATATGAGGAAAAGGTGAATAAGAGAAATTTCAGTTTTCTTATAAAGTAGAAATAAGATTAAGAATGTACACTAAGTACAAATAATGTATTATATACTTTGAAAAACAAAAAATATCATTTGTACTAAGAGCTTTTTATCTCTGCAGATTTCCCACAAAATTTAAACAAGACAATTATATTATTATTGAACACAGCAGTAAATAATACCAAATAGGATTAGGTATTGACTTAATGAAAGGTCATAGCAATTAAAGTTGGCTTTAAATTTCTATTAATCACTAATAGCAAACAAATGCTTAGATTCCTTTAGAGCATTGGAGAATGGCATTTTTCTTCTCAGGAATTCACCTGGAATACATTAGATGTATGTAATCAGACACCTGAAGTTCCCCCTTATGACTTCACCATTCTACACATCTACTCCTGGGTTCTACTCCTGCCCAAGAATTGAAGTAGTCCTCAGAAACTATAGGAGAAATAGGATAATCTAGGAACTTCTAAAAAGTGTTATTAATGTTCTTGACATTGCATATTTCTGTCAGACAAAAAACAGATTTTTGCTCCTAATTCTGAAGGCAACTTTTTCTCTAAGAGTCTTTGATGAAATAATAACATGGAAAACATGATAAAATGGAAGGTAGTTTTGAATTTAAATGGATACAGATTAGTCTCTATGCTTACTCCAATGATGCCTCTGTGCATTTCTTGGGGGTATGACTTTGAGCAAGTTACTTAATTCCTTGACCTTCATTTTATCTATAAATAAAACAGGAATATCTAGACTCATCTCACAAGATCATCTCCAGAATTTGGATAAATTTCTTAGCATGTGGTGAACAATAAATATTACTTCCCCTTCCCAGCACACAAGTCTTAAAAGCCACAAGTTTAAGTATCTGGTAATGCACAGTATTCCAAAAGCCATAGTCTCCTCTATGCACCAACTGTGGCAGTGGAGTGTTTACATTAACACAGAGTATTTATTTCTAGTAACACAGAAGTCACCTAAAACAGAGTCCCTGAACTTGATAATGCTTAAATTCTAATGATAGGCAATGGGATTTCTGGGTCTGTTATATATATTTTTGCACTATACAAGATTATGTTCAAGGATTATAAATAGAAAAATGCATTAAATATTTGGATACTCTCAAAGATCTTACATTTTAAATACTGAAGAAATATTTTACACCACTAAGGCTAAATGGTTTTAAACTTTTGCTTTCTCTACTCATAGTTTCTAACTCTTGCAAAATTACGTAAGTACTTTTTAGTCTGCTAGAAACTATAAGTGACTAGAAAAACGAAGTTACAAAATATGTTCTAAGGTCTAATATTGCCTTGTTGCTCTCTCTGAAATACATTATGGTATACATAGTTGCAAATGTTTCAGCAAAATAACTATACTGTTCTTATAAAAAAAAAGTCTGGCTTAAGCCCTGATCATATAAAAAGGTATATTAGATATATTAATAATTTACTTTACTGGTTAATCCTATATATGCCATAAATCTTTATATGCATATTGAAAGATCTTTTTTTATTCTTGATTTTTTTTTGTTTAACAATTAACTTATTTTAAAACACCTTGGGGAAAAAAAGTGAAGACAATCAAATGGATAGAAAAAACTAAAAAAGTTTTCATTTTCTTGTTTTCAACAATTCATTAAGAACATCATCATGCCTAGAACATAGTTTTCCATGGTCAGTATCAAGTCTCCACATGAGACACAGCCCAAGTTTTCCTCTTCCTAAATCTCACTGGTCATTCGAAACCCAGTACTATACTATGGTGAATAATATCAGAGTCAGAATTGAGCATTAAGATTGGATGATGGAAAAAAGATTGGATTAAGGAATTAACTTCTAAGCACTCCCTAGCCCTAGAGATAAGCCTGCATATGAAGTTCGAAGTTTAGGTGGAGTACCTAGTAGAAAGTCATGGTATCCTTATTACCTAGTATTTTACAATTTCACAGATTCAGAAGGTTTGGTCAGCAGTTTAAAACACAAATTCCAGTTGAAATGGCAATCTCTGATATTAGGAATCACCAAAATGTGAAGCAATTTAAAATAGACGCTATGTAGATTCCTCTGGAAAGAATCAACTTTGGGAATTTTAGAAGTGGTTGTCCTGGAGGTAATTTAGTAACATCATGAAATAAGATTTGCATTTAAACTAAATTTATATATTTTATGGGTATAAAATGATAAACATAATGAATCATGTCCAAGAATTAAACCATGACCTGAGAATTTGCATATATTAATATTTTATTAGTAACTCCATAGAACATTCTGCTTCAAGGTCCACCAGTTAAAGACAACAGCAGCAAGCACACCAGAGGTAGATGAGAAAGTATTTACGAAGAATAATTACAATACTAACAGTAGAGGTATTGGTAATAGTTCACATGCATTGGTTATTTCTGTATCATATAGTAGACATCATTTAATACTCACAAAAATTATTGTAGATATTCTATTATTCTCATTTCAAAGATGAAAATATTTGGAAGGTAAATTACTCAATATCAAAATGCTACAAAAGTGGCAGATGTGAAATCATAGTTTAAAATACCAAGAATCTTCAAAAATATAATACATGCCAGATGTTAAAAAAAATTCTACTCTTGAAAAATCATAGTAATGTCTTCCTAGGGTTGACTAGATAAGATAAGGAAAATTTAAGGTAGGAGAAATTACAGATGAGAAATGTGAATCCTCAGAGAAAATAGTATCAAGGACTAGCGAATCTATAAAAACCCTTAAAAATGTTTGCACAATCACTTAAGTATAGTCATTTATTGAACAACTTCTATTTAAGTCTAGTACTAAGTTCTTTTTGTAAATAAGCTCTTTGGCCGAAGTCATGGCCAAAAGTTGGCACAGTCCAAGTTCTAGCCACAGATTATTGTTCCTACAGCCCAAATTCTCTGCCACAACGCTATGATCATGGGGCGTTTACATGCTTCGGTCTTCCCAGTTTCCATTTACCAGGTTTTGTTCACTAGGAAACTTTGGGGCTATCCCTTCCCTGCACTGAGCGTAAGATACTTGAAAAGTTGTTACAGGTTGAAGGTGAACACACATTCCAAGAAATCGAAGGGTCTAAATCCTCCATCTAAATATGCAACATCTTTCCATTTATGTCTAAGAGGTACTAACTTACCTGGAGTCTCAGATATGTGAGATTCAGAGTAACCTGAACGCTTGAGAAGCAAAACCTTTGGATGACCTGTATTTCTCAACACCTATCTACCCAAGATAAATTCACATCATGGCCAAAGCACCATTTCATCACTTAGCTTGTGTCTTCATGGCAGCTACTGGAGCTTCTAAGAGATGGCACGTCACCTATGCTCACTTAACCCCCTCTGGGATTGATTTCCTGCAGTAACTACTTAAATTTTGCCTTCTGATTCAACTTTACTCTCTTCTTACAATCCCAGTTCTATTTTTCTAATTAATCCCAACTGGAATGACTGGCAATTTCATATATTGGAGCAGAAAATTTTGACATTGAGGAAAAGATATCAGAAGCAAATTTACATGCATTTGAAGTACAGGTAAGGGAAGCTCACAGTTAGGGAAGGATCTGCATAAAGATAATCACAATAGGTACATTTTCATCATAACCCATTTCCAGGGGATAGCGTTCTCCATTTCAGTTATTTTACAGCAATAAAAATAATGTAGATTGTAGCAATTACAGGTTTCATAAAACCGTACTGCAGTTCTATTTTACAAGAAGAATGCTTGTCATGAAACTCCCCTTATACTAAATGATAAGTCCCTATACTTTACGCAAGTAATAAAATTATCTCTAAATACATCAGCATATGCTTAGCTAATAATAAACATTTCAGTCCATATACCAATGCCTTTTTGTGGGAGCCTATTTTTTCCCCTCCACCATGTGTCTCTTTAGTTATAACCTTCCAAGGCAGAAATACTTCTAAGCAGGTCATGTCAGATATCATCAGCAAAGAGTAAATTATTCTGAAAGTCTTACCTGATCTTAGTGAGACGAGCGTAATCTGCTCCCCAACTCCATTAATCGGAGCTTATATCTGAGGAAACCAGACGTTTGCGGGTCCCAGGAAGAGATATCAGTAGCAGTCACTGAAAGTGCTCCAGAGTACCAATTCACAAAGTACTGAAACAGAGGGAAACAGAAAACAAGCACAAATCTGTTAACAGAGCTGCACAGTTACTTAGTTACTTTTTTCAGTATTAAACATACATACGTTAAACCACATGCACAACAGCCTCAGCCTCATCCTATCTTCAAAACAACAGTTCATTGGCAGGCTACTCTAGTCATCAAGAATGTGAGCTCTGGGTCCAACACCAAGACCTCACGTTACACCTCAGCCACCCATCTGCCTCTTGGGCAAGCTATGGACACCCTCTGCAGAAGACTGTGAAAAGGACAAATTAATACAAGTGCTTTTAACAGGGGCTCAGTAAAGAGTAGTTATTTTATCCCCCCCCCTTTTTTCACTGTTCTCAGTGAAAGGAAAACAGAACACCCATTTATTGAACACATAATATAAAGCAGTGGGTGGTACTTTATAGAAATTATCTCACTTCATCTTCAGATGACATGCTATTAAATCTGTTTTGCAAATAAGGAAACCAAGATCTGGGGAATTAGTAATCTATCCATGTTAGACAACAAGAAAACAGTATAATTGGGACTTAAACTAGGTCTGTCTGATTTCCAAAGTCTTTGCTGAACCCCCATATTGGAGGGCTCATTTGGAGTATTTTGATGCTATCCAGAGCAAAACAGCAAAAGTATGAAATTTAACTCTTACTATTGTTTTCATATAAAATACTATTTTTTATAAACTTCCCTTAAGTTTACTTACACTGAGTTTTAGTAGATTGAATGCAACTAAAATTAGCCAATGAAATTTAGCACATGAAACACATTAGAACATTTAAAGAAATTTTTTTTCAAGATTTTTTATTTTAGAGAGACAGCAAGTGTGCCCTTGTCCACTTGTGTGCTCCAGTAGGGATAAGGGCAGAAGAGGGATGGAGAGGAAAAGGGAGAGAACCCAAACTTGTGCTGAGCCTAGAGCTCGATCCCATGACCCCGAGATCATTACCTGAGCTGAAGCCAAGAGTCAGATGTTTAACTGACCGAGCCACCCAGGCACCCCCTCAAAGTAATTTTTCTATTTAACTCTAACATGAAAGATTGATTTATACTGACGATTACTACCATGGAAAGATAACTGATGAAAGACAACTTGTTCAAATTCCTATAGTCAAAATTACAGAAGAATTAAAGCTGTGTACTAAGGACCATTTGATAGATTTTCATTATAATAGTATCTTTTCTAAAAATCTGCCAACAGAAAAATATTTAGTCATATTCCCAGCACATCATCATTGCCATCACTAATAATACGGTTATCTTTTCCAGACTATTTCTCTATGCTGATATTTTCCCTAGATATATAACGATACTATATTCTGTTTATTTATTTAACATTATAACAAGCAGTTCAAAGTTTTAAGTTTGTAAACATTTTATTAAATGTTTATTTAATAAACATTTATTTATTTATTTTATTAAATAGCACTACAGGGACATCTGGGTGGTTCAGTTGGTTAAGCGTCTGACTTGATTTTGGCTCAGGTCATGATCTCAGGGTTGTGAGATTGAGCCCCAAGTTGGGTTCTGTGCTCAGCAGAGAATCTGCTTGAGATTCTTTCCCTCTGCTCATTCACCCTGCGTGCATATATGCATATACTCTCTAAAATAAATTTTTTAAAAAAGTGAAATTTATCTAAAGTATATAATGCATTATTTTTTAAATAAATCTTTTAAAAAATGCATTGTACATTTTAGATAAATTTCATTTTTTTTTTAAATTATGGAATGTAAAACTATAATCCCTTATGACAATACCAAACTCCAAAAATTCTTTTAAGGATTTTTTTGTTTCTCATTTGGTAGGAAAATCTGATCTGAACTGAACTGATATGAAGCCACTTATTATTTAGAATGCTCAATATGAATATTCTTATAATTCACAATGAAGTTATGAATGGGTTTAACTCTGGGGTCCTACCCCAGAAAACCTTGGCTATGGGGGGAGGGCATTATATAATATAGCCTAAATAACCTCCTGTTACTTTTCTAAAATCTAACAAGGTCTGATTTCCGAAAACTTTAGAATTTTTGATGAGCAGTTATGGACCTAAAATAGTAACAGGGTCTCATGTGGTGCTTAGCACTTGCCAGACATATTATTTTAACTGCTTTACATATAATAAGCCTCCTAACATCCTCCCAAAACAAGGTAGCTTTTAGATATATATTTTTTTCTTAAGATTTTTTTTTTCAAAGATTTTATTTATTTATTTGACAGACAGAGATCACAAGTAGGCAGAGAGAGAGAGAGAGAGAGAGAAGCAGGCTCCGCTCCCTGCGGAGCAGAGAGCCCGATGCGGGGCTCGATCCCGAGATCATGACCTGAGCCAAAGGCAGCGGCGTAACCCACTGAGCCACCCAGGCGCCCCTTCTTAAGATTTTATTTGAGAGAGAACACAGGACTGGAAAGAGAGGGAGCAGGGAGCCCAATGGGGGCCTCGATCCCAGGACCCTGGGATCATGACCTGAGCTGAAGGCAGACGCTTAAATGACTGAGC
Source organism: Mustela nigripes (assembly GCF_022355385.1). Taxonomy (NCBI): domain Eukaryota; kingdom Metazoa; phylum Chordata; class Mammalia; order Carnivora; family Mustelidae; genus Mustela; species Mustela nigripes. The sequence goes on along the minus strand of NC_081564.1, from coordinate 38,333,956 downwards.
CACTGGAGTGTTCTGGTAGATACCATCATGAATATCCTCTTACAGATGAGAGGAAACTGAGGAGACAGAGGAGACTGAGGCACAAGGAGCCTCAGTAACTTGCTTGATTCACATGGATAGGAAATAACAGACCGGCAGCCTGAATCCAGACAGCCTGACTCCAGCACCTGCATCCCAAGGCAACATTCCTAGACACTGGCTTCACTCTCAGAAGTAGAACCAAGACATCAACATGTTTAAGATCTCAATGTGTATGGATAGGCTGTCTTCTTAGAATATTTGTGCCAGTCATGACACAGAACAAGCAGTTTGATTTCATTGCTGTCATTGGTTGTGATTCATTCTCAATTTTTTCATACTTTGCAGGTGAAGAAAATTAACTTTATGGTTGGCTTTGATTTTGATTTGCTTTTGTGACCGTGATGATGAAAATGTTTGCATATTTTTGTTATCATGTTTGTTTTTTCTTTCAATTATCTTTGCACACCCTTTCCCTAGTTAGACATACTACTTACTGTCTACTGGTATCTTCCTGTTCCTTATGCGCACCTGCATGGTCCTGCTTGGGACTGGTCGGTATACTCATCTGCCTTGGCTGTTTTACACCTGTGGGAGAACCTTGGTAATTCTGAGGCCTGTGCATCTGGAAGAGCTCTTCTTTCAAAGCCCAAACAACCTGGAATGGCCTGATTTCCAACCATCGCTGCCCCGATGCCCCTTATCTGTCCCTCTTTTCTTCCATTGCAGCTTCTCCTGAGTCAGAAACATCCCACATCTCCAACAATTGGGCCTTTCAATGACTCCAGCCCATGAAGGTCATGCCTTTGAGCTTTCTAATGTTTTGCTCATTCTGGTCACCTACCACAATCACAGGCATTTTTCATTGTTGACTGAGGGAATAAATTTTGATCATTATGTGAAGAATTCATCTAACACTCCAACCCTCTGGTACTTTCTCATCACCTCTGCCAACCTTTGGCTTTAGAGAGAATGAAAAGCCAAAGCAATTTCTCTTTCAAATCCTCTTCAAAAAAAAAAAAATCTAGCAACATAAGCTGGAGATGAGAACCAATTCAATTGTTTTTCAGCCAGCCCTGCATGAGTATTTGGCGTGTGTGTGCAAGTATGTATGAAATGTATCATTCCAGAAGTATATAAAACACCATTTCATCACGTCATCACCACTACATGGGATTTTCGGTCTTTTTCATTTTATTTGTTTTTATTTATTTTTTTAAGATTTTATTTATTTGAGAGAGAACACATGCAGGAGTAGGGGGAGAGCGAAAAGCAGGCTATCCACTGAGCAGGGAGCCCAATGTGGGATTCAATCCCAGGACCCTGAGTTCATGACCTGAACTGCAGGCAGATGCTTAATCAAGTGAGCCACCCAGGTGCCTAGTCTTTTTCACTTTTCTAGGAGACATATCACCGACATATCACAGCATTACACTGTGGTTTCAATTTGCATTTTCTCCATAACTAGTGAAGTTTTTAAATTTGTTGACTATGTGGATGTTCCCTATTTTAAATTTCCAATGCAAAGTTTATAACTTTTTAATAGGTTGTCCACTTTAAAGTTATTTTAGTTGTTGAGTTTCTTTATATCATCCATAAAGGAGTCTTTTATTTCATATATATGTGTGTGTACACACACACACACACACATATATATAAAAGCAAAATTGTGCAAATTAAGGAATGACAGGGATGAATTAACTATTGAAAAAAGGCAAAAAATAAGGAGGGACTACTCTACAGTGTAGTCTTATAAAAGATATCTTATAAAAAAACATCTTTGCTTTAAGTTTTAAAATATAGATAAAAAGGACAATTTTCTGGGAAGGATGTACTACCAAAGGTTAAAGAGACTAAAGAGGAAGTTATTAAAAGTCAATCTCCAAAAACAACCAGGCAGACAATGTCACAGTTGAAATCTAAAAAGCATTCAAAGACCAAATAGTCCCAACATTATAAATTGCCCCCATAGTTTCAAACACTATAAATTTGAAGCAAAAGAAAATTTGTTATTACGCCAGTGTAATGTTGAAGTGAGGAGAGAACTTCAAGCAGACTCCCCACTGATCACAGAGCCTGAGGCGAAAACAAGAGTCAATGCTTAACCGACTGAGTCACTCAGGTGACCCTAGAAGCATTTATACTCAGACCTGAAATAAGGTGAGAATGTATAGGAGGTCATTACTCACTATTGTAATGAAAAGTACCAGCAAAAGAACTTACACAAAATCAATTAAAGTTATAAGAATTGGTAAGGACGGTGAAACTTTACTTATGAATGATGTGACATCTGGAAAATGCTTAAGAATCAGTAACAGTAGTACCTCAATAAATAGATTTAGTAAGTGATAGAATATGAAATTAGTATTCAGATACCTTTCACATATATTGCATTATAAATTGATAATATAACCAAACAGAAAGGGAAAGGAAAGAAAGTTAACCTAAGTAACTGTTAAACAAGTGTTTTGCTTGCTTACTGTAAGGTTATGCACATGCTTTATTGTAGTAAGAGGTATTTTTGTTTTTTTGTTTTTTTGTTTTTTAAAGATTTTATTTATTTATTTGCCAGAGACAGAGGGAGAGAGAGCGAGCACAGGCAGACAAAGAGGCAGGCAGAGGCAGAGGGAGAAGCAGGCTCCCTGCCGAGCAAGGAGCCTGATGTAGGACTCAATCCCAGGACCCTGGGGTCATGACTTGAGCTGAAGGCAGCTGCTTAACCAACTGAGCCACCCAGGCGTCCTGAGATTTGTTTTTCATAGTGGTATGAAATTGCAATTTGAAGTACTTTATGTGTATTTACAGACAAATAATGAAATCTATTGATGATAATGAGAGTGAGGTTTCTCACTGTTAAAAATCACTGGTAATGGAGGGATTTGCCAGAATGAACCCTGTGATTTTTGGAATGGAGTCAGATATATCAATGAAATCATATTTGGATTTTATGTATAGACATAAATAGGTATAAAAACAACACATGTGTGTATATGCTTGTTTGCATAGATGTACATATGTCCTAGCTCAGTTAGGTGAGAAGCCCTAGAAGAAATGATGAAGTTCAATGAGCACACTCAGCACCCAGATCTTGGTTTCTCAATACCCTACTTCAATAAAATGAACCAAAAATCCTTGGAGAAATGGTTGATTTCAGGAATGATGCAGAGAGAAGAATAACAGAATGGGGCAAGAAGAGCCAGCAAAATCTTGTAATGACAGAAAGAAAGCAAATGCTCAACATTTGATGATAGGTCAAAAGAATAAAGGACCCAGTCTAAAGGAGTTTCCAATGGCCAAACCTAGAATAAAGTGAAATAACTAGAGTGAATTTGATCTCCTGGAATAAATAAATATATTTGAGTCTATACTATAAATCAGTAATTACGTGAATAAATAAGGATGAGGCAACTTATTGAGTAGATTTCAAATGAATATAGAAGGAATGATGCAAGTAAAAAAAAAATCATCTCACGAAAGAGTAGTAACTATTATAGAAGCAAGAATCACTGATAGAGGCTAATGTTACTGGGGAAAGTCTGAGAACACAGGATACTTAACATAGTCTAAAACTGTCTCTTCACAATATACTTATTAACTATAAAAATCATATATATATATATATATATATATATATATATATACATGTCAGTGGGGAAAACTGACAGATTCCACCTCAATTAGGTAATCAACCTTGGTATCACAAGGAATGAAACATGTCAACATTATATACCTCCTGATATGAGGCACTGAGATTATCTCATCATTTCTGGTATTCCTGCCAAAAGGAGGAACCTAAGGGTCACCTGGGTGGCTCAATCAGTTAAGTGACCAACTTGGCTTTGGCTCAGGTCTTGATTTCTAACTCCTAAGATAGAGCCCTGCATGGGGCTCCTCACTCTGGAAGGAGTCTGGTTATCTCCATTTCTTTTTGCCCCTCCCCTCCCCCAATCACACGGTCTCCCTCTAAATAAATCTTAAAAAAAAAAAAAAATCAGGAACCTTAATTTAATCATGAACAAATGTTAGACAAACATAAATTCAGAGAAATTCCCCAAATTGAATGGTCAGCCCTCCTCAAAAATGTCAAGGTTATGAAGATACATGAAGTGTAAATTCCCCACCTCAAGGGAGAATAGATACAACAGCTAAACTCAATGTATAATCTTGGATTTGATCCTCAACTAGGAAAAGGATATTTATAGCACAACTGGCAAAATTTGAAAAGGCTTATGAATTGCATCAATATCAATTTCACAATTTTATAATTGTACCACAGTTGTTATATAAGATGTTGACACTTAGTGAACCTGGGTGATGGGTTTATAAGAACTCTTAGTAATACTTTGCGTAAGGTTCTGAAATTCAACTTACTTCGAAATGAATGTTTCAAGACATCCTAGAAGCATCTAGGAAAAAGACTAGCAAACTAGTCTTTAGTCAAAGATATTATCAAAGATAATAGATTAAAAAAAGAATGAATAAAAATGAATACAAAAGTCAATTGAGTTGAAACCGGGTTTATAATGAAAAAAAAAAACTTTCTAGAAATTCTTAAGACATTAGGAAAAGAGAAATTTAGCAGTATCACATGAAAATAAGGGCATCTCTGCAATAAATATCAGGAAAAAAACCTTCAGGACAGTAAGTTACAAAACTGAAAAAACTCGGGAAAAACACCCACACATATACAGCTACCTATTTTATAACAAAGATGACATCTCAGTGAATGGGAAAAACAACGAACTGGATCTTTTCAATAAATAACTTGATAAGTTGAAAATGCATATGGGAAAAGAAATGGGTCTTGACCATTTTCTCATGCTTTACCCAAAACATAAAAATAATTCCAGATGGATTATAGACTAATACGAAAGGTAAAATGAGATAGCTTCTAGAAAAATGGCTCAAATTAAACCCTAGCGTTAGCAGATACAGGAAACGAAATTCACATGTGACTGGTCCAGTTTAAACTGGTTCACTTTCTTTAAAACATTGTGTAGGTAAAGGGGAACAAATGCAGAGTCTTTGATCAGCTACTGCACCCCTATGTACATTCTAGGGAATGTGCACACCAAAAGATGTGAATCAAAATCTTCACAGCTATCATGCTTAGTGAAATAAGTCAAGCAGAGAAAGACAACTATCATATGATCTCCCTGATATGAGGAAGTGGTGATGCAACATGGGGGCTTAAGTGGGTAGAATAAGAATCAATGAAACAAGACGGAATTGGGAGGGAGACAAACCATAAGTGACTCTTAATCTCACAAAACAAACTGAGGGTTGATGGGGGGAGGGGGTTTGGGAGAAGAGGGTGGGATTATGGACATTGGGGAGGGTATGTGCTTTGGTGAGTGCTGTGAAGTGTGTAAACCTGGTGATTCACAGACCTGTACCCTGGGGATAAAAATACATGTTTATAAGATTGCCTTATGTCCTAACATACTTTCATGACTTAAATGCAGTATCGATGTAATATTTACTTTTATCAAACACTATGCTAATGGCACATATTATATCATAAAGATTCTAAAACAAACAAAAAATATATATATATGTTTATAAAAAAATAAATTAAAAAAAGTAACGAGTGAATAAATAAATAAATAAATAAAAATTTTCTAAAAAAAATCTTCATAGCTTTTTGACTCCTGAAAGCCAAAAACCACCAACAAAGCTCATCAATAATAGAACTGATTAATATATTATGCTCCATTTGGAAAAGTGCTCTCTAGACAAAGGGAATTAAAATATTGCTGCCTATAACACCATCAATCCTACAGAGATAATATTCAGTAACAACAAAAACAAAAATTGAGGGGCGCCTGGATGGCTCAGTGGGTTAATCCTCTGCCTTCGGCTCAGGTCATGATCTCAGGGTCCTGGGATTGAGCCCCATGTCGGGCTCTCTGCTTGGCAGGGGGCCTGTTTCCTCCTCTTTGCCTCCTCTCTGCCTGTCTCTCTGCCTACTTGTGATCTCTGTCTGTCAAATAAATAAATAAATCTTAAAAAAAAATTGAGCATAGAGTATTACATCTATATAAAATTCAAAAAACTGGTGATACCAATTTTTTAGTGGGAAAATGTCTTATAGTGATTACCTCCAGGGACGTTAATTAGGAAGTATGACACAGGAGTTCTTTGGGCTAGAGATAATATTTTGTACCTCTCTATGGTATCAAAGTATGGCTGGGTAGCAGCCATCATCTTCACTAGGCTGTACACTTAAGATTCATGTGGTTTACTTTGTGTAGGTAATAATTCAGTGAATTTCTTTGTCCTGAATGTATCCTTTTATCTCAATTTTCATAGATTAAACATGCTATATTCTCAGACAGAGCTTTCCAAAGGAGGCAATTAAAACCAAGTATTAATTTATGAGAATACATTCTTCCATAAAATAACAGAAGAAAGGAAAAGCACTATTTTCTATCTTTCAACCCCTCTGCTGAAAATGGATGTTTTAGTTATCTGTTTACTACTTTGTAGAGCAAGAAAAGATAATATCCTGGTTTTTACTATAAATGCTGACTATTCTGTTACAAAGTGTTTATTTCTTCTCAAAAATGGCAGGAGATATTAGATACTGGTAAATACTGCAGACTTAGCACTAGCTTAGAAAAATATTTTTAATTTCTGTGTACCAAACTGATTGTTTTGAAAACATTTTAATGAGGCATTGTATTTTTCTAAACTAACAATATACTTCCAGCTTAGCTATACAAAGGTGCTAATGCAAAACCATGTATTTCCATTTTCCTCATCAAATTGCAATGACAATAACATTTTCCTTCAATAATGATAGAATTTCTAGAATTTTCCATCTCTAACAAAATCAACTAGCAATAGTGAGTTTGAAATCTCAACTGCCATCATCCATAATTTTCCCTGAAAGTCCCATTTAAAAAACAATGAACATACCATCCTTTAATGATTTCATATCCTGTTCTGAAAGACAATTATAACTAAATCATAATTGACATATGAAACATGAGTACTAGCCATACAAGTACTGATTTCTACAGATAGAATGTCAGATGTTTAGGATCTCCATTAGCCACTACACTGCCCACAGGGCCTATAATACCTGTATGGCCAGTTATCAATATATTGTTTTTCTAAATTCTAAAGGTAACACCCTTAAAGCCAAAGGAAAAATGTTAATTATGACAATACCTTGTGTTAAGAGAAAGCTGGAAAATACATATATATTCAATTTTAAAAAGCAAAATGATATAAATTAAATCTGGCAATTGGGATATGTTCCAATTATCTAGAGAATGTCCTCATGTACCACCTTTCTGTTTAACACCATTTCTAAGTAAATGAGGTATTACTGCACATGCATACAATGCCATTTACAGATCAAGGGGAAAAAAAGAGGTACTGCAATAGGACCATAGTCATATTTCTTTTAGAACCTTAATAAAGTTTTATGACGTACAAGTATTTTTTTGTCCATTATACGGTACAGGACCTTTTTGACTTTTGTTTAATTCTAATCATACAATAAATATTCTCCGTTCCTCTGAATTTAACTCTTCCCATTGCTATTACCAAAGTTTCAATTTGTAGGTTTCATCTAACTACTGAAGCATGATCAGAACCCAAATAGAGCCATATTATCTTACTAACTAATGCTCTTCAAGAGATTTAGAAATTAGTATTGACCATGCTACAGAAAAAACGACCACTGAAATCACAGCCCTAATACACACTTAAGTGAACACACTCATATACCCATTTCTCTTAGTAGGATTTTAGCAAAAGACGGGGAAGATAACCGAAATTGCCTGTGCAAAAACAAAAGATTACACTGGTTCGTAACTATATTAAAATTCTACCTCAGCAGATAGTCACAAGCTCTAGCCTCAGGATTCTGAGAGTGATGTACACACAACACAAAGAAATATTGAAGAATTACATAATCCATTCTTCAACCAGTTGTTAGCTTGTTTGCTGTAGATTTAAACACTGCCACAGGCTTCTAGTGGTTGGCAACTCACACTGTGGGAAATGTCACTGGGCTTTGCTACCCTACTAGCTGTGCTCCACAGAGCAGAAAATTAAGCTTGACACATTTGGGGGAGGAGTTTTCTGTTTGTAAGAATTTACAAAAATAGCCATACTTATTCATTCCAGGGTCACATTTGTAAGTTCTTAGTAGCTCTGAGATAAATTTAATTTTATTACACATGCTAAAATTAAAATCTTAGGTCATTCTCACTTAAAATCTAGCTAATTGTCGCTTAGGTAAATAGACTGGTTTCTAGCTTTAAAAGATACATATACATACAGTACTGCAAAATACTTAAAAATCCATACCAACTGAAAATAAACTGAAGAAAAATATGTATCTAAAATCATGCATTTCTGCTCCAGTTTATTCTGATTTCCTTTAAATAATGACAAATCTGAGCAGCTAATTGTATATCAAAATATGAATCTCATTCTGAATAACCTAGATTTAATGTACAAATGGAACTGTTAGATACTAGATTCAAATTTTATTTTATGCATTTCTTTTGACTATGGTAAGATTTAAAACTAATTATCCTTTAGTTTGTGTCAGCATATTTGAAATGTTCTTTATTTCATTCTATTTTAAGTAGAATCATATATCACCAATTGCTGCACTTACTCACAAATCCTAAATAAAACTATGAGGTCCTGGGGTGCCTGGGTGGCTCAGTCATTTAAGTGTCTGTCTTCAGTACAGGTCATGATCCCTGGGTCCTGGAATGGAGCCCTGTGTTAGGCTGTCTGCTCAGTGGGGAGTCTGCTTCTCCCTCTCCCCTATCCCTCTCCACCGGTCTCTTGCACAAGCTCACTCTCACTTATTCACTCTAGCAAATAAATAAAATCTTAAACAAAGAAAACCTAGAGGAGCCTGATTGGCTCACTCAGCTAAGCTGCTGACTCTTGGTTTCTGCCTCAGGTCATGATCTCTGGGTTGTGCAAGCCAGTCTCACATTGGGCTCCACACTAAGTGTGGAACGTGTTTAAGATTCTCTCTCTCTCACTCAAAAACAAACAAATAAATAAACAAACAAACAAGATTCTCTCTCTCCCTCTGCCCCTCCCCACACTTGCACACTCTCTAAAAAACAAAACAAACAAAACAAAACAAAACAAAAAACCTATGAAGTCCTGAAAGGTGCACACAGTATGATCACCAATGAAGAAAAATATTTATAGTGCTGCTTCTAGAAAAATTTGCCCAACTTTTTCAATAACATCAAACCACATATTTAATCACTCAGAGGCATTTGCCAACTTCATCAAAATGAAGACACACCTCTTGTCTCCTGCCAGATTTCTTTCTTACCCGACTTTGGCTGTTCTCTCATGGAACTTTTAAAAGGAGAATCTTATGCTTCCAGGCTCTTTCTGCAATATTCCAGGCCCATTTTAATATGCATGCCAAACACAGTGGCCTTCAGAGAAAAGTGCTTCCATATTTCTCCATTTCCTCAGCACCTTACCCTCCTGTTTGTGCAAAGTTAGTCTCTCTCAACATTTCTTTCTCTTACCATGCCTTGGAAAGCCATCCTTTCTGCCTTCTAGAAGTCCTATTGATCAAGCATCTGCTAAGTCAAAGTCACCGCTCTTAAATGGCTGTGATGAACACACATACACACAGATCACAGGGCAGCTTCCTTTAAACAAAGAAAAATGCCCTGTGATTCCTGTTTTATAAAGTAGCCCCTGATGCCTGAGAAGTCTCCTGGCAGTCAAACATCCACTTACCTACACAGGACATCTCTCTTTTCCTTAAGATTTCCATTTGAATTAAGAGAAATCAAAATTCCCTTTCCCCAATAACCACCACCTAGAATTCTGTGGACACTCTTGCCTTTTCCCTGAAAACATATGCTCATGACCAGTATTTCATGGAAATGTCTAAGCCCATCTTATTACTTGATTTTATGTTTCCTTATCAATGATCCTCTGTATGTCACTCTCCATTATTTTTGTATAGGTGGTTGTAGATTCATGAAGAGGGGCTCCTTGTGACTTTTTTAGTCCTTGGCACAATTAAACATTAATGTCCTCTGTGATTATGAGGATTATCTGCCTGGAATTAGAGATGTTCCTTTACTCATTCCTGTTAAGTGTTCTGAGCACAACTAAAGGCCGTGTATCAAGAACAGGGGAAGGAACTGCAAGAAAGTAAATATTTGAATAACAATCTGCACTCTCAGAAAACTCTGTTTTTAAATGTTCTATTATAAATCAGGAGTTGATAGTATTTAAATTATAAATCATCACACACCAAAGCTTTCTGGTTTTTAACTGTTTGCTCTCTGCTTCCAGAACACTTGGCTGCTCATCTCCTATTTTGTTTTGCTTTGTTTTGTCTTGTTTTTCCTTTCTTTAGGTCTCAGAGGTTGCAATGGCTCAATATAGGCTTCCCCTGGAGCAGGGGGCAACAAGTCACAATGCCTCATTGATCAACCTTCCTTGCGGAGCTGACATGTTTCAAATGACCTGAAGTGGCTACATCTGTTCAGTCAAGTTATTACAAGAAACATCAAGAGGGAGCCCCTCTTGTGGAGCAAAACAACCACAGCACAGCCTCCTTCAGGTTCTCCAAGAGGCTGCAGGATCCAGCTACTGGCACTTGTCAGATTTCCCTTTCTCCATCACTAGGAGAAAGGGAAATCCCCTCTTCATTATGAAAGGCTCTCTCTGCAGCTTTTTGCCCCCCCCCTTTTTTTTTATGATGAACAAATTCGGCTTAAAGAAACCTATTTTCAGACAAAAAATGAAAAACATTTTATGTCCTAAGATGTGGAAACCTTGAAACTTTGTATTTTAAATTTATATTTAGATATTTATATATTAATACAGTTTATGTACTTAAATCTTTTTTCCCTACTATGTTTTTCAAGTTTTTTTTTTTTTTTTTGTCATGCAGTTTAGTGGTGGGCTCACCAGTTTTTAATGAGCTTCTATCAATGTATAGGTACTCTGAAGTTATATATTCTCTGTCCCTGTGACAAAAAGATCTATAGATTAAAAAATTTTCACATTAACTCGGGGTGCTTGGGTGGCTCAGTTGGTTACGCATCCGACTCTTGATTTTGGCTCAGGTCATGATCTTAGGGTTGTGAGATGGAGCCCCACATCCGGTTCCACACTGGGTGTGGGGACTGCTTAAGATTTTTTCTCTTCCTCTGACCCTGCCCACCCATCTCAAATAATAAATCTTAAAATACATGAACTCCAATTTGTAATTCTTAGGTTGTTGCCAAATATCACACATTTCACCCTACATAGAGTTTGAGCAGTTTTAGTGCCCAGATGTGTATTACTCAAATGTATTAAGTTTTCAGGCAAGGAAATAGAAACATTCACTCTCTATTGCTCCCACTGGTGACAAGTGTGGAGGCTCTGCACAAAGCATTAGCTCACTGGTCTTCATGTCACAGAGCAAAAAGATCTCCATACGTCCTTATCTATTAAGCATAACCTTTCTTAAAACCAACATCACATCTATTTGCATACGTACTCAAAACTTCAAAATATGGGCTAGGTTTTAATAATCTTCATGTTACCTAAGAAGAGTCTGGAGGTATAGGTGGGCTCCCAACTCTGCAATTACTGTCCTTAAAAAGAAATGTCTCCAGCCAGATGGCCAAAAGACACATGAAAAAGTGCTCCACATCACTCAGCATCAGGGAAATACAAATCAAAACCACAATGAGATACCACCTCACACCAGTCAGAATGGCTAAAATTAACAAGTCAGGAAATGACAGATGCTGGTGAGGATGCGGAGAAAGGGGAACCCTCCTACGCTGTTGGTAGGAATTCAAGCTGGTGCAACCACTCTGGAAAAGAGCATGGAGGTTCCTCAAAAAGTTGAAAATAGAACTACCCTTTGACCCAGCAATTGCACTACTGGGTATTTACCCTAAAGATACAAATGTAGTGGTCCAAAGGGGCACGAGCACCCAAATATTTATAGCAGCAATTTCCACAATAGCCAAACTATGGAAAGAACCTAGATGTCCATCAACAGATGAATGGATAAAGATGATGTTGTATATATACACACAATGGAATACTATGCAGCCATCAAAAGAAATGAAATCCTGCCATTTGCAACGACGTGGATGGAACTAGAGGGTATCATGCTTAGTGAAATAATTCAATCGGAGAAAGACAACTATCATATGAGCTCCCTGATATGAGGAAGTGGAGATGCAACCTCCTGATATGAGAAGTGGGCTTTGGGGGATAGGAAAAGAATAAATGAAACAAGATGGGATCAAGAGGGAGACAAACCATAAGAGACTCTTAAACTCACAAAACAAACTGAGGGTGGCTAGGGGGAGGGGGGGAAGGAAAGGGCGGTGGGGTTTTGGACATTGGGGAGGGTATGTGCTATGGTGAATGCTGTGAAGTGTGTAAACCTGGCGATTCACAGACCTGTGTCCCTGGGGCTAATAATATATTATACATTTATAAAAAATATAAAAATATATTAAAAAAAAGAAAAAAAGAAATGTCTCCTAATGCATTCATCAGAGTGGCTAAAATCAGTGACAACACAAAATGCAGGCCAGGGTATAGAGAACCTGGGTCACTCATAGGTTGCCAGTGGGAATGTAAAATTACATAGCCACTCTCAATATGATCTGGCAGTATCTCATCAAACTCAACATGGGTGATGGGCATTAAGGACGGCACTTGTTGTGATGAGTATTGGGTTTTATCTGTAAGTGATGAATCACCAAATTCTATTCCTGAAACTAATCCTACACTCTATGTTATCTAATTAGAATATAAATTTTAAAATGAAACCATACATATATGACTACATACACTCAACATGCACTTAACACAAAAACCAGCAATTGCACTCTTGGGCATTTGTCTCAGAGAAATGAAAAGCTAGGTTCACCTAAAAACCTGTACACAGTTGGGGTAACTGAGTGGCTCAGCTGGTTAAGGATCTGACTCCTGATTTCAGCTCCGGTCATGGTATCAGGATCATGAAATGGAGCCCTGTGATGGGCTCATGCTCTGCACAGATTCTGCCTAAGACTATTTCCCTCTCCTCTGTCCCACCTCCCTGCTTGCGCTCATTGTTTCTAAAATAAGCATATTTCACACAAACAAACAAACAAAAAAAGCCCTACACAATTTTCATAGTGATTTTGTCATAAGAACCCCAAACAGGAAAAGCCTAAATATTCCTCAATGGGTATAAAAGGCCATGGAACACCATTCAGCAATAAAAAGGTATTCAGTACCATTAGGCAAAACAGCTTATATGATTCTCAAGAGAATTATGCTGAGTGTAAAAAGTCGATCCCAAAGGTTAAATACTGCATGATTCTATTTACGTAATATTCTTGAAATAACAAAATTATAGAAGTAGAGAACAGTGGATGCAATGGGTCAGGGATGAAAGATATATAGCTTTAAAGTAGTAGCACAAGGGAACCACATGATTATGCAAAGTTCTGGATCTTGATTGTTCTAGTGGCTACACATCTGATGAAACTCTAACGCGTGCGTGCGCGTGCGCGCGCACACACACACACACACACACACACACAGTACATGTGTAACTGATGAAACCTTAACTTTTGGATGTACCAGTATCCATTTCTTAGTTTTAATATTGTACTATAGGGATACAAGTGGTTTTTGAGGGGAAACCAAGCCCATCTGATCCCATTATTTTCTTCCTTCATTGTCTCATACATCATAGCCAATCAAAACCACCATTGCCTCTACCTTCACAATATACCCTGAAACTAAGCACTTCCCACAGCTTTCACTGTTACCATCTATTTGAGTGCACTATTATATTTGCACTGGATTCTTCGAATGGTTTTCTAAATCACTACTCTGGCCGTGATCTCTATAGTATATACTCAGTGCAATGACCCAAGTAATCCTTTTAAATTATAGTTAGTTCAAGACACCCCCAAAGACCCATACTTTCTAGACCTCATGCCTTACTATTAGACCCTTTGTTTACTCTGCTCTAGTTCACTGGCCTTCTTGTTTTTTTCTAGTACATACCAAGCACACAGCTGCAGAGCCTCTGAATTTGCTGTTCTACAACATGGGAAGCCATTCTCTCTTCCCAGTTCAGGTACTCACATGTTACCTTTAAGATGGATCCTTATCACTCCATGCCTTATTGTACTCCATAGAAATTACCACCTCTTCTATCATCATATGATCTTCCATTCATTTCCTTGTCATCTGTGGATTCTCACTAGAAAACAAACTCTATAGAATTTGTGTTTTTGTCCATTTTTACACTTGTTTATTGCCATTGTCTAAGGCATGTCTGGAACACATAAGGCTCAACTGTCACAGGATTAATTTTTTAAGTAATTATCCAAATAATCCTCTACTTCCAAATAGGAAGAAACCTGCAGTATTTGGAATAGCATGGACTGTAAGAATTCTTGAAGACCTGAAGGACTACAGAGAATCCCATGTGCTCTATGCCTGATAGCCCTGGCAAGCACAGCAGACATCACCTCATCTCTCCAAGATCTGGCAGTCAGATGACCAAATGCTTCACAGTCACAGACCTGTCCACTCAATAACAAACAGAGCCCCCTTGGAGGGCTTATTATCCCTGGGGATTCCATAGCCTGAGAGCAGCATGAAATACAGCTGGTTGGAAGCAACTACATCTATTTTCAGCTTCCTCTGATACTAGACAGAAAAATCAAGCTCCTTAAGATTCAAATACAGTCAACATCAAATAACTGTTTATTATAGATTACCCCACCTGCTAATAACAACAGACATTCTTTTCAAGCTCACATGGAACGTATTCCAGGATAGACAATATTCTAGGCCATAAATTAATCTTGATAAATTTAAATTTAGAAGAACAACAATTATACAGTATGGTCTACAATCACAACTGAAGGAAATCTGAGAAATCCCCAAATACTTGCAAGTATAACTAAAGAATTCTGAATGTCAAAGAGGAAAATATGAGGAAAATTAGAATATACATATATTTTAAAGATTTTATTTATTTATTTGACAGAGAACACAAGTAGGCAGAGCAGTAGGCAGAGTGTGAGGGAGAAGCAGGCTCTCTGCTGAACAGGGAGCCCAATGCAGGGGTCAATCCCGGGACCCTAGATGATGACCTGAGCTGAAGGCGAACGCTTAATCAACTGAGCCACCCTGGTGCCCCAGAACATATTTTAAACTGAATAAAAACAAAGGCATAACATACCAAAATTTATTGGATGCTGCTACATCAAGGTTAAGAAGGAAATTTATACCTTCGTTCACCAGTATTAGAAAAGAATCTTAAATCAGTACCCTAAGTTCCCACCTTAAAGAAACTAGAAAAAAGGCAAACATACCCCCAAAGCAAACTGACTCCTTTTTTAAGATTTTATTTATTTATTTGACAAGAGAGAGAAGGAGAGAGAACGAGCTCAAGCAGGGGGAGCAGCAAAAAGAGTGAGAAGCAGATTCTCTGCTGAGCAGGAGGCCCAACACAGGACTCTATCCCAGGATCCTGAGATCATGACCTGAACCAAAGACAGATGTTTAACCGACTGAGACACCCAGGTGCCCCTGGACTCATTATGAAAAGTTCAGAAAGGCCCATCTATAGATAATGGAAAGCAGAACAGTGGTTGCCTGTTGCTTAGAATTGGGAGCAACAACTGCCTGCGAACAGTATAGAAGGATCTTTTTAAGGTGATAGAAAAATGTCCTAAAACTGGACTGGAGTTGTATAATTGCAGTTGTATAATTCAATAGTTTACTACATTTCTACTTCAATTTCTACTTCAGTAAAGCTAATAAAAAAATAATTGTCCTAATCAGCAGTGGAAAATATGCAGATGTGTAAATACAAATGTATTTGTAAATTTGTATTTGTAAATATACAAATGTGTAAAAAAATCTTAAAAATGAGATTTATTTAATCCTGCTCTTTATAGTTTTATAGCCAATAAAATACCCTCATAGGTTAATTATTTCATTTTTAGTGGATAAAACTATTTGGGCATTGTCTTAAATTTTCAAGTTAAAATTTCTATTTAAAAACTCAATTTTATTTACCTCTAAAATATTAAGTCAAAAGCTAGGTCTTTGTTCTCACAATGATGTGAATAGCTTGGCTATTTGGGGAAAAAAGAAACAACAACAAAACCCTTGCCTATCAGTATTAATATATCTTATTTCTCA
This sequence comes from Mustela nigripes, assembly GCF_022355385.1. NCBI lineage: Eukaryota > Metazoa > Chordata > Mammalia > Carnivora > Mustelidae > Mustela > Mustela nigripes. Next base: position 38,317,735 of record NC_081564.1, on the reverse strand, counting down.
TCTTTAGCAAGAAAGTCTGATTTTTCAAGTGGAATTATATTTAATTGTAACAAATCATCCTAATGTTGGCCAAACATTTATAGACATATATAGATACCATCAAAATGACTCATTTATTTGATATAATCAGGGGCGACATTCTCCAATAACATTGCTCTAAATACGGATTTCACCAACCAAAATTCTAGTTATCAAATGATTCTGTATCATTCTGAAACTCTGAAAACAGTCTATCTAGGTCATAATTACTCAACAATCTCATGTGCTGCTTTCAGATATAAGTAACAGAACTGAAAAATTTGAACCATCTTAAGGGATTTTGAGGAAATTGAGTTTTTCATAACAACTTAAGAGTTCTGATGTAAAAAAAATCTGAATCCCTTTAAAAGTCTATTTCTGAATCTGATGGAGAAGTGCTAAAAGGGTTAAATCCTATATTTTCAACAAGGGGTCTGTTTCTCATGGACAGTGAGAAATCTTAGATGTTACTATGGTTTTTGTTTCAAGAACCAGAGAACATCAATAGGATACATGTATCTGTGATATTAAAGTTTCATGGGACACTAATTAGAAAAAAAAATATTTATACAAGATTGGAGCAATGATGAAAAGAACAGATAGTTTCCAAATAATTTATTTGGCTCTCCCCTCCATTTTTTAAAACATTTCATTACAGTTAAGTGCCTGTCTGATATCCATATAAAAGTGAACTCTTTTTACCTAACAATGTGAAATAACATTACGAATGCAAAAACACTTGTTGTGCATATTTCTAGAGGTTATTTAAAAATGTCAATGTATTTCTGATAGTTCATGCCATAAGTCGAACACAATATAGACAGACAACCCAATATTCTCATGGAAAAAATTGATTTATTTTACTCTTTACTTTCATAATATGTAAATTCTATAATACTTATTTGGTATACAGCGCTATCTTGTATTCAGTTTTCTTACCATGCAGCTGTTGAACAAAAACAGGAAGAACTGTGCTAATCTAGTACACTGGCATTTCTTAGCTGACCTAAATTACAAAGGACTGACTTCAAGACCATCAGGCAAACTAATTTTAAGCACTAATTACATCTAAACACATCCTATATTTATTCAGAAGTCACAATGTAGATACATTAGACAAACCAGTGTAGTACAATTTCAGAAGAATTAGTTGGCATATTGCTTTCAGAACTATTTGAAAAATAAACCCAATTATTTCATTCAATATTTTTAGATTCAACAATGTATCCATTATGATCACTTTGCTAATTTCAGCTTCAAATTGCTTTCATTTTACCAAGTTTTCTCTTATAATAAAAGTTTGCAAAGCTTCCAAATTATGTTAAATGTATGCAGTTCTTTCAGAAGTCCTAAGAAGTCAAATTATTCCTTAGGAAATTCAGCAATTCTACCAAATGTTATACTAAAAAAAGAAAAAAAAAAAGATTTACAGAAACAGAAGGAATATTCAGAAATAGTAAATCAGTTTCTTCAGGAATCGTAAGTGGGTTTTTAAAAAAAGGTACTACTTTAGTATTTAGTTGATCACATATTTTGCTCAAAAGGCTAAAAAAAATAATCAATATTGTTTTATCAACCTGTATTTGTACAAAGAACATAAGCAATGGCTTCATTTTAATAACCTTTAAATCAGAGCAAGAAACAATACAACCACAAAGGGAAAAATTCCTGATTCTCATGAGAAAAAAGTTTAAATGTAGGACCTAAGGCATAGTTTAAATGATGGTAAACCATCATAGTTAAATTTTCGACTGTTAATTTTAGAAATTTTCTAACAAAACTGTCCTTCCTACCCATGACATTTTCTCTCCCAATTTTGCCAATGGTATTTAAATTTTATGATTTAGATATCATGAGGGTTAATTTCATGTTAACTTGGCTGAGCCATGATACCCAGACATTTAGACAAACGTGCCTGGATGTTGCTGTGAAGGGATTTTTAGATGAGACCATCAACCAAAGCAAATTACTTTCAATAATGTGGATATCCCTCACCCAATCAGCTGAAGACTTCACATAAAAGACCTTACATAAAAGGCCAAGAAAGAGGGAATTCTATCAGCAGACAGCCTTGAACTCCATCTGCAACATCACCTCTTCTGTAAGTCTCCAGATGGCTGCTCTGTTTTCCAGATTTTGGACTTGCCAGTCTCTGCAATCATCAGCCAAGTCCTTAAAATCAATTTCTCACTCTCCATACACACACATATACCCTGTATCCTAGTAATTCTGTTTCTTTGGAAAATCTTGACTGCTACAGGTTTATAATGCTTCCTTCATTTTTAAGGATAGCATAAATACTACTGACAGGTTGAGATTAGTTAAAAATTCATTACGTGAAATGTTATTTGAAATACAACTGCTATTAAAATGTGCATTTCTCTGTGGAAAGGGGAGTTGATAAGAAAACACACAGAGATGGGAAGCTGTTTTTCCAAGAGAAGGAAACAGGTTCAGATAAGCAAACAGATCTGTAAGGTCAGCAAAATCATCTGATCTGAGAGCCAGAAATAGAACTGCCTCTCCCTATATTGGAGATGTATTCTTCAGCTGCAATAATTCTTCCTAATTTTGTGTATGTGTGTGCATCTCTGTGTATGTGCATGTGTATATTTTACTGAGAAACCAAATACTGTTGTTATACCTTGTCCCTGGCTGACAAGAGCTCCCCAGTCTTAACTTCTGGATGTTGCTGTTATTATAATAATCAATAACTAGAATCAGGAGCACCTGGGTGGCTCAGTTGGTTAAGAACCTGCCACAAGCTCAGGTCATAATCTCAGGGTCCTGGGATAGAGCCCCACTTTGGGCTCCCTGCTTAGCGGGGAGTTTTCTTCTCCTTCTCCCTCTGTGTTTTCTTGCTCTCGCTCAATAAATAAAATCTTTTAGGGGCGCCTGGGTGGCTCAGTGAGTTAAGTCTCTGCCTTCGGCTCAGGTCATGATCTCAGGGTCCTGGGATTGAGCCCCGCATTGGTCTCTCTGCTTAGCAAGGAGCGTGCTTCCTCCTCTCGCTCTCTGCCTGCCTCTCTTCCTACTTGTGATCTCTGTCAAATAAATAAAATCCTTTTTAAAATAAATAAATACAATCTTTAAAGAAAAAAAACTAGAATCATTACCAATCCTTTAGTTACCTACCATATTTATTTCTTATTGTAATTCAAGTAAATTAATACTGTTTGATTATCCTAGAATTAAGGTCCCCATCTAAGGACACTATCTTATATTTTTTGTGGTAAAATTAAAATACCTACTGAACAGCCAGGTACCAAGCTGGAAGAGGAACAAATGCTTCACTTCAGCACCATAGTTAGTGACAGAGAATTTTGCCCAAGAGGGGAACAGGACAGAAGTTTTGCCCAGAGTGAAAGGGAGGAGAAGTGTATAGATGGAGCTGGGGGTCTGGCAAATGGTATCAGGGAAGACTTCTCAGAGGAAATAAAAACTGGCTCCACTCTTGCCTTAGTGAAAGGAAAAAAAGAATGGTGCTGAGGTGATGAACTAGAATAATCCAGGGATGTGGACATGCAAAGGACTGGGCATGAGATGGAGTTGGGATGACTTATTAGTCGGAGTGATAAAGTCAGGAAGGCATGGTTGTCACAATTGCTGTTACAGGACTGGACAGGGAACACAACCAGAGGCTGAAAAACTAACTGGAAACTCAGGACTATGGTAGTCAGACTGGAAGGAGGGACTGGATTTGAAAAATAACGTCAAATTACAAAATTGGCAGGATGTACAAAATGTCTCAAGTGTGGAGGAGAAAGGGCTGGGGTGAAGAATGATATAAAGATTTGAACTGAGCTTGAGAAGGTAGACAGAAAAACAAATCTGGAGTGGGGAGGAAAGAGGGGGCCATGACATTATGAATCCAAAGTTCCTGTGGAATAGCCACATTAGTTTGTTCACTTATCTACTGAATAAGAGGCCTGGAACTCATGAAAGTCATGGTGGAAACAGAAGATGGAGCACCAAAGGTAAACATGTAGTTAAAATTATAGTACTTAATGAGATCACTCAGCCAAAGCACCATTTTTAAGAGAAATTGGGGTGGGGGGGCACTTGGGTGGTACAGTTTGTTGTGCATCCAACTCTGGATGTTGGCTCAGGTCCTTATCTCAGGATCATGAAATCAAGCCCTTTGTGGGGCTTTATGCTCAGTAGAGAGTCTGCTTGAAACTCTCTCCCTCTTCCTCTGCCTACCACCCCAACTTGTCCACAGTCACACTCTAAGATAAATAAATCTTTTTAAAAATTTGCTTCTTATGGAGTGTCTCTTATTTTAGGACTTAATGGCACCAATAGCTAATTTCAATTTCACGTCTCTGGCCAGAGAATGGAAACAGAGCTTGGATTCTGTCTCCCTTAGAGGAACGTTGCTAGGAACCTCAGACAGAAAGGTGAAACCGTAGCACTAAGTACAGTGTTTTTTGTTTTCTTATTCCCATTGTGTTTCTCTATTCGCTAATTCTTTTGTATGTGTATATGCATATGTATTTTTGATGTTTTTCAAAACTAAGGCATGCTTGTGATATCTGTGGAAAACAATACAAAAAAAAAGAAAAAAGAATGCTAATCTGCCTCTGCATTCTTCATCTGAAGTAATCAACAAACTATTTAACAGATAATTCCACAACAGTCAGCACAGTGCACAGGTGGACCTTGAAGACAAAAGTCATAGATCGAGTTTTGACATTTCAAGGTGGTGATGCCCCTAAACCCTGGGTTGTTCCAGGGTCAACTGTTTATTTTTAGTTTAAAATAACAGAATCTAGGAAGACACTGGGAAGATGGCAAAGTAGGAGAACCCTGAGCTTACCTTGTCCATAGACACAACTAGAAAAGTCACATCAGCATAAAAACCTAAAAACCAACCGGGAGACTGGCAGAACTAAAGGTAGTGAGGAGGTCACATAGAAGGTCAGAAGGGCAGAGATGAGATCTGGGAGTGGAATAGACCTTGACTATGTGCCATTGGGAAGGAGCTGAGTTATGGAGAAGGGTGAGAAACAGACTATAATGCCAGAGAGCCCACAAGGGAAAGACCAATCCCCATAACATTCCGCTTTGAAAGTGAAAGGGGCCAGATTTCCTGAATTCATACAGCCAGAGGGATTTAAGGCCTAGAATTTTAAAAATCTGTGTGCTTTTGTGGATAAGTGACTGTTCATGGATTCTGCCCATTTTTTTTTTTTTAAGTTGCATTATTTGTTGGTTGCTGAGTTGTGTCAGTTCTTTAATATATTTTGGATCAGATACGTCATTTGCAAATAACTTTTCCTTTTCAATAGGCTGCCTTTTAGTTTGTTGATTGTTTACTTTGCTGTCCAGAAGGTTTTTAATTTGATGTAGTCCCTATAGTTTATTTTTCCTTTTGTTTCCTTTGTCTCAGGAGACATATTGAGAAAAATGTTGCTAGGGCCAGTATCAGAGAAATTACTGCCTGTGCTCCATCTTAAGATTTTTAAGGTTTTAGGTCTCACATTCAGGTCTCATCCATTTTGAGTTTATTTGTGTGGATGATGAAAAATGATCCAGTATCATTGCCTTGCATGTAGCTGTCCAGTTTCCCCAACAACATCTGCTGAGATATATTTTTCCTGTTGTATTTTCTGTCCTTTGTTGAAGATAAGTTGACCATATAGTTATGGGTTTATTTCTGAGTTTTATATTCTGTTCTATTGATCTATGCATCTATTTTTACATAAATTCCTCAAAAAGATAAAACTAGAACTACCCTACAATCCAGCAATCACACAACTAGGTATTTACCACAAAAAATATACAAAAACACTAATTGAAGGAATATATATATACCTATCTTTATTGCAGCATTATTTACAACTCCCAAATTATGCAAGCAGCCCAAGCACCCATCGATTAATGAACAGATTTAAAAAGATGTTATATATCTTATACAACAGACTATTAATCTCCCATAAAAAAGAATGACAGCTTGCCATTTGCAAGAACATGGATGGAGCTAGAAAGTTTGATGCAAAATGAAAAAACTTAAAGACAAAGACCATATAATTTCACTCCTGTGTGGGATTTAAGAAACAACAACAAAAAAAGACAAACCAAAAAACAGACTCTTAACTATAGAGAACCAGCTGAGGGTTACCAGAGGGGAGGTGGGTAAGTATTAAGGAAGGCACTTGTGATGAGCACCTGGTGTTATATGGAAGTGTTGAATCACTATGTATTGTACACCTCACGCTAATAATATGCTGTATGTTAAAACTTAAAATTCCTGGGGCACCTGGGTGTCTCAGTTGGTTGAGTGTCTGTCTGCAGCTCAGGTCATGATCCCAGCATCCTGGGATCGACCCCCATGTGGGGCTCCCCGCTCAGCAGGGAATCTGCTTCTTTCTTTCCCTTTGTCTGCCACTCCCCCTGCTTGTGTTCATTCTCTCTCTCAAATATAATAAAATCTTAAAATACAAAAACCAAACCAAACCAAACAAAAACCCTTAAGAACCCATCTTGTTGTATTAGGTACATTGCTAGATACAGAGATGTGTGGATAAGAGCGACAATATCCTTAAGGAATTTACAGTCTAGTATTGCAAACAGATTCTATTGTAATTGCCTACTTAAGTACAACGTATATGGCCAAGAGCAAGGCCAGGGGAGGGAGGTAATTGAAAAGAAGCCAAAGAAAACTCCATTAGCTCTGTTGTGCCAAAGCACTATGACATCCTGTGTTTAAGCATCTTGCCTTTAAAACTTGCCTTTTGTTCACTTATCCATGTATCATTTAGTAGGGCAGATTCTATCCCATGCATTTGTGATTTAAACAGACAACCCTCTTAACCCACAAAGACTTAGATTACTCAAACCCAGCTTCACTTCAAATGTTGTTATCTTCTCCCACTCTATTTCATCACTGCCCTAAACCTTTTTAGTTACCCTTGCAACTTCTTGTTTTAATTATTGAGTCTTCAGTCATTGTCTATTAAAATCAGGCTTTGTGCCTCTATTACAATAAGGAATAGAAAATGCAGGAAGACTACAAATATAGGCGGGATTGGCACAGAGTAAATATTTGGTCTGTTATTAACCAGAAATAAAATATGTCTCTGATATATCATCCCCCTTTCTGTCCTTTTCAGTAGGACCTCTCAGTGTACTCAATACTGTCCCAAGACTTTAATGATATAATTCTGATCAAGGTACTATTGTTTTAGGGTGCCTTGGTGGCTCAGTTGGTTAGGCATCTGCTCTTGGTTTTGGCTCAGTTTATGATGTCAGGGTCATGAGATCAAGCCCTACCTCAGGCTCTGGGCTCAATGGGAAGTCAGCATCTATCCCGCTCTCTCTCTCCCTCTGCTCTTCACCCTACTCATGGTCTTTCTCTAAAAACAAATCTTAAAAAAAAAAAAAAAAAAAGTGCTGTTGTTTTAATTTCTTATCACGAAGGAGGACATTTTTAACCTGAAATATTGCATCTGTCTAAAGCGTATTATTAAGATCAGGTTGCTGTTCTCAGGTACAGAAAATAATCTCTTCCTTTAAATCAGAGTACAGCACAGACTTCGAGCAGCAGTCCAAATTGTATATCAGCAATATACTGAAAGACCATGTAATTTCAATGTACTTAACAAAATGTTATGAGATGGGGGTAGATCTAGTTTAAGGGTAAGAATATATGGTTTCTTTCTAGCTAACATTACATATTAATATTTACATTATTCACATGTAAATAAACACAAGTACTTCCTAATCACTACCTCATTTAATAAGCCTTTACTACATATCTATCACTTACTATATGCTATGGAAAGCAGTAGTGTGGGGAGAGCCAAGGACCTTCTGAAAGATTCCGTTGGGTCATCAGATGGTACTGATACTCAATGAAGATTTCCAGGAATGAGTTCAAAACTGTACATGGTGGAGATACAGATCTGGTATAAAGAGGACTAGGAGGGTCATCTACCCCACACTGGATGTCCTTGGTGGTAGCTATTTGTGCCAACATGAAGGAAAGCTTCAGGAGCTGCTAAAGCTGAGTGTTAAAGAAACAGGAGGCCAGAGGGAGGGAGAGGCAGAGGAAAACATCTGAAAAGGTACAGATCAAAGAAAGAACAAATATATAAAGTAGGAAAATAACACCTACAACTGTGTATGGCTACAGCATAGGGAGTGTGTGGGAGATGGTTAAAAAAGAACCTAAAGTCAGGTCGCATGCCATGCCAAAGTGCTTGGGCTTTATCCTCTTTAGTATAGACTGTAGGGAGCTGCTGAGAAAACTTAATAGGGAGAAAGGTGCATTTGAATTTCAGCAAGATCACTCTAATAATAGTGTTAAAAATTGATTATAGAGGAAGAAAAAATAAAATGGCCCCAGCAACAACCTAAGGGTAAAGGATGAAGGCCTAACTAAGGTAGGAACTAAAGACAAGTAGGGGTAATTAACAGGAAAGGCCAGATCAGAAACGGAAACAACAGAAAATAGATGCTTATTCATAGGGCAGTGGAGGTGAGGAAATGGGAAGAATTCAAGCAGATTCCCTGAGTTCTAACTTGGATGCAAAAAAGAGAATCCAAATACTAAATGTTAACTAGGCATCTACTGCATCCACTGCTTGTACACAGTGCCCCTCTCTGGGAAGCCTTGCCCCTCACTGCACAGACACACGCACACACATGCCCATCAGTCTCCCATTGTTCCTCTCTGCTATCTTCTCCCTTTCAATGCTCTTATGGCTTTCTGGTTATCCTTTTCTTAGAGTTATTAGGCTTTTTTCTTCAATGTGTCTCCCATCACTCCACTCATCTAAAGAACAGATTCCCCCCTAGATCTGCATTTCTTCCATGTCTGGAGAGAAGAGAGATCAGTATAAATACCTGACTTAATATTTAAACAAATGATATTTATCTTGTCACAAAGAGCAAGTATATGAGAAAAGTTAACTATTTTTGTTTGGGAGTCTTGTTTCAGAAAGGGCAGTAACTGGAGTTCCTAAAAAATAAACAAGAAGAACCAGAAAATATTTAGCAACGTAATTCAAGGATATTGAAAGAAAATATCTTTTACTCTATAGGTTCAAAGAGCAAATTGTTTTCTAGGAAAATAACTCAGGAAAATAGTCAACACTGAGACAGAGCATGATAGCTAATACTGTAAAAATAGAAAAGAGTATTTGGTAAGATACACAGGAAGGAATATTAAGGGGAAAAAATGAGGTGGCTGGTCACGGGCTACTTCAGATCATAGTCTAAACGATGATGTAAAAATGCTTGCCAGATTCATTAAACATACGTACACACAAAAAAGAAAACAGGAGTGTTGCCAAGTAGCATGTGGGTAAAACAAAACTAAACAAAACAAAAAAACCACTATGGGTTTTTTGTTTTGTTGTTGTTGTTTTGAGAAAGAGAGAGAGAGCATGCACATGAGCAGAGAGGGAGAAGACTCCCTGCTGAGCCTGGAGCCCAGTGTGAGTCTCCTTCCCAGGACCCAGATATCATGACCTGAGCTGAACTCAGACTTTTAACCCACTGAGCCATCCAGGCACACCCATACCTGTATGTTTTAATAAGCAAAAGTATTTATTAACATCTTTCCACGAACATTTATAATCAAAACTATTAGAGCCATCCAAGAGATGAATGGAAAAAGTACAACTGATGATTACCAACGGGCATTAAATCTGTTCAACCATACAAACTAAGGCTAAAATGAATTCTGGATTATGGTAATAGAAGAGAATGCAAATTCTGTCACCAAAATTCAGAGGGGAAGTTAAAAAATGGTCTGAAAATTCTGTCAAAAGATTCTCATTTTCTTTGCTTTAGAGCTCAGGAATACAACAGATCATTTAAATTGAACAATGATGGTTTAAAGTGTTTTTACCAGTAAAAAGGTAAACATTAATGAACCTAAAAAAAATTGAAAATGCAGTGATTTCCACATTCATCATATTAGAGAGTTAAAAATACTGTTCAGCGTGATATAACTATTAGTAATTCGTAAATCTGTAGTTTAACTACTGGACTGGTAAAAAAAAATACATGACTTTAGTAATAAAACACATCAGAAAAGATTAAAATATCACTTTTCTTCTAGTAATGGAGGACTTTTCAAACAATTTATGCATAGTTCACAAAAAAAGAAATTTGATTCACATAATTCGGGGAGAAAATCCAGAAATTAATTTGTGTTTGGGTGTTCCTTGACTATGAGTTCTTATTTCTTTTTTGTCAGATATAATCTTGTCAGTGTACTCTTAATATTTCCCACTGGCCAAAGAGTCTTAAATATGATTTTTAAAGAAATATAAATAGATGCTGATAAGGAACCAAGTGAAATGAGAGTACAGCATTCTAAGGTCAATATCAGTATTTGGGTTAAGTGGATTAAATTAGTCTAAAAACTTAAATCTTCACAATACTTTCACCCCATTTGAACGTCATCAAGACATTTTATTGCCAGCATTCAGTCAGATGTTAGTCAACCAAACATATGAATTCGGCATTGGCTCAGGACCCTTCCACAACAATATACTGTCCTAGGAGCCAGTTTTCTCCTTCTGATAGATAGATTTTGGTATTTAAAACTGAAATCAACATTAGACCAAAGCTGCATTCTTCTTTCTTAAGCAAATGCTTTTCTAAGCATTATTTATAAGGGTCCCCAAGGTCAATTTAATTCAATATTATAATTAAAATAAGCAATGTTATTTTACGGTCTTTGTCATATGCTTTGGGCATCATTCTAGTCTGAACATGCCATGAGGACAAGGTTTGGGACTCTTCATGCCCACCCTAGCACTGAGGACAGCACCTGGCATGAAATGAAATCTCAGTATGTTTGTGTGCAAAGGCCTACATTGAATAAACAGCAACACAATAGAATCCTTTAATTATAACTTGAGAGTTGAATTTATCGTACAGAATAAACACTTTCTTCAAAGAGCAAGTCTTATTTTTAGTATTTAAGACCATCCCATTGTTTATAATTATACAAAGACAACTTTTTATCAGGTTAAACTCATTTATAAATGTTAATATAGTGAAATTTGGCAGGAATGGGTAGCTTTAGTTTATAATGCACTTATATTTATGTATATGAAAAGGAAAATCTGTAGATTCTAAAATAAGAAAAACTTTCAGAGGAGTAGGAAAACAAACTGAAAACACTGGATCATATTCGATCACAAAATATATAAAATAGCTCCCTAAAGTTATCATAAGCATAAACAACAGTTGGCATATATAATGGCATTTTTTCAAATACTGTATATGGTTAAGGCAATAAATAGCTGTTAATGTCATTATACTCTCCTACATAACATACTAAAATTATTTTTCAGTGTATCCAGTAATTAATTCTGGAATATACTCCATTTCTATAACGTGTTCTCTTTTATATCGAGAGCTTTCAATCTGATTGCACTTTCCATGATGTAAAAATTGCAACTCCCTTATTGGAATCCACTCATATGGCCAATTTCTGTATCCTTTTTCCCTCTGCTTTATTTCATATAAATGGTTATTACATTTCATTGGAAACCAAAGTGATGTATCTTTACCACAATCTCAACTGATAGGAACTCTACTATTCCTATCTGAGGATTGTAATCTTTGTCACTTCTTATGAAGGAAACTGACTGATTTAGGAAATATTAGCTCTAGCTAAGATATAACTAGTGTCAACATGAAACCTTCTCAGGCAGGAGAATAAATGGTTCTTAGTCTTAAAGCGACAATATTACAACAAAGTCAGGGTTTATCTGAAGAAGGATTCTGAGCACTTGGTCAGTGACTCTTAGCTGGCAATATTTCTCTCCTTTCATCCTAGAGGTGAAACAAATTTTATTTAACAGATTAATTAAACATTTATTGGAAACAAAGTAGCACCCTAGATTTTCAAGTGTTTGGAATTTGGCACTGTCCATTGGGGCACGATAGGATTCATCCAGAACCATCCAGAGCACACTTAATATATAATTTCCTTGGCAATGGTTATATAGATTATTTACAGATTAGGTCATTTGGACTTTGCCAGAACCTTCTGATCCCATAAATTCTGACTCCATCTAGTGAATCCAGGGAAGAACTGTTCCCTTTCCAACATAAGGGATCTTCGAAGGTCTGGACTTTGCTATGGATGCCATGTATGTTCAGGATTTCAGAGGACTACATTTGTTATCCTATTGCCATTGCTACACACACACACACACACAGTTTTGGCAAATGACTGCATTTGTAGATGATGCTTCTTCCACATCTGAATACAGAAGAGGATACTTTTTTTTATTTTTTTTTAAATTTTTTATTTTTGATAAACATATATTTTTATCCCCAGGGGTACAGGTCTGTGAATCACCAGGTTTACACACTTCACAGCACTCACCAAATCACATACCCTCCCCAATGTCCAT